>NW_027442676.1:0-15000 GCF_048569485.1 Anomaloglossus baeobatrachus | reverse complement strand
TCAGAGTGAGCTGAAACTTGAAGGGAGCAGGAGCTCCAGCCTGGGTGGCTGTGGACACGGACGGAGCTAGGCCTGTGTGGCGGCCCGTGGGATTGTGTGGAACTCTTTGGACTACTGTAAGGACGATTGCTTTGTTATCCGGTCCGAGGATTGTCGGGAAGGGCCCCGAATCTGTTTTACGTGGACTTATCGTGTGCTGTTCCAGTGTTCTTGTGAATAAACCTGTTGGATCGTTCCTCGGCCTGTTGTCTCTCCTTGCTCTGCTGTACACCCCGTCACAGATGTGATTAAGTGTGTGGACAGGTAATCAGTGCAGAGTAGAAGAAATACCAGGCCTGTGAGAGCAGAATTCCTGCTGGTCGGTCGGTGATAAAATACTTATTCCATGTAATAAAATGCAGATTAATTATAAATCCTACAGTGGGATTTTCTGCATTTTCTTATTCTGTCACAGGTGACGTTATCTACGGTAAATATTACAGCCCGCGCCACTCTGTAGGGGGAGACTGCAAAATCTGCAGAGGAGCGGACACTTATTTTCGTGTGTGTGTGTGTGTGTATATATACACACAAAAACACACACCTCGGACATCGTACATGTGTCACACCTTTATACACCTCACACACACACACTGCACACTTCATACACACACCTCCTACACACACACACCTCATATACACAGTGTATGCACCTTATATACACACACTGCGTACACCTCGTACACACACAGTGCGTACACCTCGTATACACACACACACCTCACACACACACTGCACACTTCATACACACACCTACACACACCTCATACACAGTGTATGCACCTTATACACACACACTGCGTACACCTCGTACACACACAGTGCGTACACCTCGTATACACACACACACCTCACACACACACACTGCACACTTCATACACACACCTCCTACACACACACACCTCATATACACAGTGTATGCACCTTATATACACACACTGCGTACACCTCGTACACACACAGTGCGTACACCTCGTATACACACACACACCTCACACACACACACTGCACACTTCATACACACACCTACACACACCTCATATACACAGTGTATGCACCTTATACACACACACTGCGTACACCTCGTACACACACACACACACAGTGCGTACACCTCGTATACACACACACACACACAGTGCGTACACCTCGTATACACACACACAGTGCGTACACCTCGTATACACACACACATGCACACCTCATACATACACATACACACACACACACACACACACAGTGTGCACACCTCATACACACACACACACAGTGCGCACACCTCGTATACACACACATGCACACCTCATACATACATACACACACACACACACACACACACACACACACAGTGCGCACACCTCATACACACACACACACACACACACACACAGTGCGCACACCTTGTACACATCTTGAGATGTCATTCTTGCCCTAACTCCTCTTCACGTCCTCTTGCACTCTCCATTTCCATCCATATAATGGTGATGTCCCAGTGTAATAGGAGCCTCATTCATGAGTAAAGCAGCCATTCTTGGTATCTATTGAATGGGACCTGCTCGGTTGATTCGGGAGGGCGGTGAGGATCAGTACTTTTTGGCCAGGAATCAAGGTGAAGATTTGGGTTTCTGTGGCTCGGCGGATGTGGTGGGAGGCCTGCTATCAGTCAGGTGGGATATTGGGGACTGACCAGTGGTGGATAGGTTGGTGTCGGGATGGGGTCACGGTTGGGATGCTGCTGGTTTCTCCGCTTTTTGGCCGGCACCAGGAGCATTTTTTGTATATTTCTGGTAGGACATGGTGTATAATGATTAACCCCAAACCTTGATCTGCGGTGACTGAGAGAGCTGGCACTCCCGTAATCTGCGATTTAACCTCTCCTCTTCTTCCACCCTTTCGCGGATGGAGTCCCTCACTCGAAGTTCGGCCTCGGCCAGCTTCTCTGCCTTCTGCTGCACCTCCTCCTGTAAAGTTGAAATTAGCGCGTTTCGCTCACTCTCCTCCTTCTCTAGGTGCAACAGACGCTGCCTCAAAGCCGCCAGTTCCTGAAACACAAAAACAAAGAAAGCCGCTCGTCACAGGAGATCGCCATGCAGAGGTCTGACCACAGCTGGAGGTAGTGGGGAGGCCATTGTGTTACCGGAGTCTTTCCACTGTCCAGCTGGCTCCTCAGGCGCTGCAGCTCTTGCCTCAGACGTCCGTTCTCTGACACCAGGAGGTCACGATGCTTCTCCAGATCTGTGTCACCCTAAAAGGAAGGGAGGCATCTTATTCCTGACTCCACATGGAAAGACGTATGGCCAAGAACGCTTTGTGGCTTACCCGGATCTGCGGCTTAATGTGGTCAAGAATTGCATCAGCTCACTGAGGGGTGTCCCTGTTTTCAGGCTATTGTTTAAAACATTCAGTGTTCTGCATCATGTGTCTAACAGGACACATACCCAAAAACTATCCCCAAATGGAGATGATGGGGTCACTTGTGGGATTGAAAGTCAGCAGAAGTCTGCCCAGTTCAACTTACCAGCTGGGGGTGAAGACTAGACATCTCCTCAACCTGGTGCTGCATCTGTAAAACAGAAGTACAAAACATATGAGTGACCACAAGGCCCACACAAACCATAAGGATGACCACCAGACTGATGATCGTGCTACACAAACCATACAGATGAACACCAGACCCACAATGGTGTCACACAAACCATAAGGATGACCACCAGACCCACAATGGTGCCACACAAACCATAAGGATGACCACCAGACCCACAATGGTGTCACACAAACCATAAGGATGACCACCAGACCCACAATGGTGTCACACAAACCATAAGGATGACCACCAGACCCACAATGGTGTCACACAAACCATAAGGATGACCACCAGACCCACAATGGTGCCACACAAACCATAAGGATGACCACCAGACCCACAATGGTGCCACACAAACCATAAAGATGACCACCAGACCCACAATGGTGCCACACAAACCATAAGGATGACCACCAGACCCACAATGGTGTCACACAAACCATAAGGATGACCACCAGACCCACAATGGTGTCACACAAACCATAAGGATGACCACCAGACCCACAATGGTGTCACACAAACCATAAGGATGACCACCAGACCCACAATGGTGTCACACAAACCATAAGGATGACTACCAGAATAATGATCGTGCTACACAAACCATACAGATGAACACCAGACCCACAATGGTGCCACACAAACGATAAAGATGACCACCAGACCCACAATGGTGCCACACAAACGATAAAGATGACCACCAGACCCACAATGGTGCCACACAAACCATAAAGATGACCACCAGACCCACAATGGTGTCACACAAACCATAAGGATGACCTCCAGACCCACAATGGTGCCACACAAACCATAAAGATGACCACCAGACCCACAATGGTGTCACACAAACCATAAGGATGACCACCAGACCCACAATGGTGCCACACAAACCATAAGGATGACCACCAGACCCACAATGGTGCCACACAAACCATATAGATGACCACCAGACTGATCGTGATACATAAACCATAAAGATGACCACCAGACCCACGATGGTGTCACAGAAACCATAAGGATGACTACCAGACCCACCAACCGTGATGGCACTTCACCTGTTGAAGCTTCTTGCACATTTCTTCATGCTCCTTCTGCTTCTGTTCTAACATGTCCTGCATGTTGTACAGCTTGACATGTAACATTTGGTCTTCCATATGTGGTCCCTTTCCATGAGCTGGGCTGTCACCTTCCAGCTGTCTGGTTTCTGCAGGCAGCTCGGTCTGTCTCTCGGCTTGCACTCTGGGCTCTACCTGCAGTCTTCTTAGCTGCAGCTGTACTTGGATGTCTCTGGTGGTCTCTTGTTGGTTGCGGACCTCCGACTGTCTGTTTCCTGGAAGACTTCTCCCCTCCTGGTGTGTTCTCCATGCTTGGACCTTTGCCATTGGCGGTCTCTGCGTCACTCTCAGATGCTGTGTCATTCCGCTGTTCTGAGGCCTTTGCTCCTCTAGATCTGGGGGTCCTTTTCCATCTTGTTTCTGGGGTCCCACCATGATCAGGGGGCCAGAAGCACTATATGTCCTCCCCAGTACACACCACCAGCAGCCTGGGATGGAGAGAAAGGCAGAGGATTAGGATGAATGGCGCAAAGGTTAGGGGGCAACACTGCTATAGATATCAGTCCGGAGGGTCACCGACCGGACCACAGGTCAGGGGGCAACACTGCTATAGATATCAGTCCGGAGGGTCACCGACCGGACCACAGGAAGCACAAACATGACCCCTCCCCCCCAAACACTGTGCCTGTAACTGCACTATACATACAGACATCATATACTCCCCCTAGACCTTATATATGATGTACAGAACCCAATGACCTAATATACAGAGGGCCCCCCCACCCAGAACCTATACATGATATACAGACCACCCCAGAACTATATAACCTGATACAGTCCCTGACAGATGTTCTGTCGCTTATCCATGTTATGTAAATAAAAGCTTATAACCTGACTTTAAATTCATCCATTGGTTTTATAAATTACTCTTTTGAAAGCTGAAACCCTCCCATATTTGGTTTAGGTTATGAAAATAAAGTTGCTGCAAAGCTGAAATATTGATCATTTATTGAATACAGAAAGGTCAGATTTTGGTAAGGGCCGTTTCAGATCACTGGTATTCTGCCGCACTCGCAGATCCGGCACAAGGGCAGTACAGTACTTTACAGTTCACTGGCAAGCTCCGGGCACATAGGGTCATGTGACCGGAGCATGTGACAGCATGTGACCGGGGCTTTCCGCACTGTCTGTGAACTGTAAAGTACTGTACTGCCCTTGTGCCGGATCTGTGAGTGCGGCAGAATACCGCTGATCTGAAACGGCCCTTAGACAAAAGTTTTGTCGCCTTGTGATATAATGCACCCGATCCTAGCTTACATCCTCACCTGTGCTCACTAAATGATGGGTTAATTAGTGGGTGTGTATAAAAAGAAACCCAGCACCCCAGACCATCACTGGAACTGCAACTTGACCTCTGACAACATGCCAAATATCCACCCTGCGACCAAAGCCTTGATTATCAAGAGGCTGGAGACCAGATCCACTGCAGAGGTGGCTGCACCTTTAATGTGTCTCAGCGTCAAGTGCAAAGAATTAAAAAAAGTGTGAAGAGACTGGAGATGTTTGACAAGCCCAGGTCCGGCAGACCCCGCAAGACAACTGCTCAGGAGGAACGTTTGTTGGTTAGAAAAGCCAAAGCCAGCCCCTCTTCCACTGCAGCAGAGCTCCAACAGGCCTGGTCACCTCAAGTCCCTGTGTCAACTAGAACAGTTTGTAGGATTCTGTCTGGAAATGTCCTCCATGGTTGAATTAGTGCCCAGAAGCCAGCACTAAACTAAGGCAATTAGAAAACCGTGTGGCATTTGCCAAGTCCCACAGCTGCTAAACAGATGGACGCTGGAAAAGTGGCAGAAGGTGGATTTCTCTGATGAATCTTCAGTTGAATTACACCACAGCTGCCACAAATACTGCAGGAGACCTACTGGATCCCGTATGGATCCAGAAAACAGGTAAGTTTGGTGGTGGAAAGATCCTGGTCTGGGGTTACATTCAGTATGGGGGTGTGCGAAACATTTGCAAGGTGGAAGGCAATATCAATAGCCTAAAATATCAAGAAGTATTAGCTACCTCTTACATTCCCAATCATAAAAGGGGTCACATTCTGCAGCAGGATGGTCTCCATCCCATACATCCATCTCTACAACAAAGCTCCTCCGGGCAAAGAAGAGCAAGGACTGGCCAGCCCAGTCACCAGACAGGAACATCATTGAGCATGTTTGGGGTAGGATGAAAGAGGGAGCTTGGAAGACAAAACCAAAGAGTCTAGATGAGCTCTGGGAGGCGTGTAAGATGCATGCTCTGCTATTCCTGATGAGCTCTGGGAGGCGTGTAAGATGCATGCTCTGCTATTCCTGATGAGCTCTGGGAGGCGTGTAAGATGCATTCTCTGCTATTCCTGATGAGCTCTGGGAGGCGTGTAAGATGCATGCTCTGCTATTCCTGATGAGCTCTGCGAGGCGTGTAAGATGCATGCTCTGCTATTCCTGATGAGCTCTGGGAGGCGTGTAAGATGCATTCTCTGCTATTCCTGATGAGCTCTGCGAGGCGTGTAAGATGCATGCTCTGCTATTCCTGATGAGCTCTGGGAGGCGTGTAAGATGCATGCTCTGCTATTCCTGATGAGCTCTGGGAGGCGTGTAAGATGCATGCTCTGCTATTCCTGATGAGCTCTGGGAGGCGTGTAAGATGCATGCTCTGCTATTCCTGATGAGCTCTGGGAGGCGTGTAAGATGCATGCTCTGCTATTCCTGATGAGCTCTGGGAGGCGTGTAAGATGCATTCTCTGCTATTCCTGATGAGCTCTGGGAGGCGTGTAAGATGCATTCTCTGCTATTCCTGATGAGCTCTGGGAGGCGTGTAAGATGCATGCTCTGCTATTCCTGATGACCTCTGGGAGGCGTGTAAGATGCATTCTCTGCTATTCCTGATGAGCTCTGGGAGGCGTGTAAGATGCATGCTCTGCTATTCCTGATGAGCTCTGGGAGGCGTGTAAGATGCATGCTCTGCTATTCCTGATGAGCTCTGGGAGGCGTGTAAGATGCATGCTCTGCTATTCCTGATGAGCTCTGGGAGGCGTGTAAGATGCATTCTCTGCTATTCCTGATGAGCTCTGCGAGGCGTGTAAGATGCATTCTCTGCTATTCCTGATGAGCTCTGGGAGGCGTGTAAGATGCATGCTCTGCTATTCCTGATGAGCTCTGGGAGGCGTGTAAGATGCATGCTCTGCTATTCCTGATGAGCTCTGGGAGGCGTGTAAGATGCATGCTCTGCTATTCCTGATGAGCTCTGCGAGGCGTGTAAGATGCATGCTCTGCTATTCCTGATGAGCTCTGGGAGGCGTGTAAGATGCATGCTCTGCTATTCCTGATGAGCTCTGGGAGGCGTGTAAGATGCATGCTCTGCTATTCCTGATGACCTCTGGGAGGCGTGTAAGATGCATTCTCTGCTATTCCTGATGAGCTCTGGGAGGCGTGTAAGATGCATGCTCTGCTATTCCTGATGACCTCTGGGAGGCGTGTAAGATGCATGCTCTGCTATTCCTGATGAGCTCTGGGAGGCGTGTAAGATGCATTCTCTGCTATTCCTGATGACCTCTGGGAGGCGTGTAAGATGCATGCTCTGCTATTCCTGATGACCTCTGGGAGGCGTGTAAGATGCATGCTCTGCTATTCCTGATGAGCTCTGGGAGGCGTGTAAGATGCATGCTCTGCTATTCCTGATGACCTCTGGGAGGCGTGTAAGATGCATGCTCTGCTATTCCTGATGAGCTCTGGGAGGCGTGTAAGATGCATGCTCTGCTATTCCTGATGAGCTCTGGGAGGCGTGTAAGATGCATGCTCTGCTATTCCTGATGAGCTCTGGGAGGCGTGTAAGATGCATTCTCTGCTATTCCTGATGAGCTCTGGGAGGCGTGTAAGATGCATGCTCTGCTATTCCTGATGAGCTCTGGGAGGCGTGTAAGATGCATGCTCTGCTATTCCTGATGACCTCTGGGAGGCGTGTAAGATGCATGCTCTGCTATTCCTGATGAGCTCTGGGAGGCGTGTAAGATGCATGCTCTGCTATTCCTGATGAGCTCTGGGAGGCGTGTAAGATGCATGCTCTGCTATTCCTGATGAGCTCTGGGAGGCGTGTAAGATGCATGCTCTGCTATTCCTGATGAGCTCTGGGAGGCGTGTAAGATGCATGCTCTGCTATTCCTGATGAGCTCTGGGAGGCGTGTAAGATGCATGCTCTGCTATTCCTGATGAGCTCTGGGAGGCGTGTAAGATGCATGCTCTGCTATTCCTGATGAGCTCTGGGAGGCGTGTAAGATGCATGCTCTGCTATTCCTGATGAGCTCTGGGAGGCGTGTAAGATGCATGCTCTGCTATTCCTGATGAGCTCTGGGAGGCGTGTAAGATGCATGCTCTGCTATTCCTGATGAGCTCTGGGAGGCGTGTAAGATGCATGCTCTGCTATTCCTGATGAGCTCTGGGAGGCGTGTAAGATGCATGCTCTGCTATTCCTGATGACCTCTGGGAGGCGTGTAAGATGCATGCTCTGCTATTCCTGATGAGCTCTGGGAGGCGTGTAAGATGCATTCTCTGCTATTCCTGATGAGCTCTGGGAGGCGTGTAAGATGCATGCTCTGCTATTCCTGATGAGCTCTGGGAGGCGTGTAAGATGCATGCTCTGCTATTCCTGATGAGCTCTGCGAGGCGTGTAAGATGCATTCTCTGCTATTCCTGATGAGCTCTGGGAGGCGTGTAAGATGCATTCTCTGCTATTCCTGATGACCTCTGGGAGGCGTGTAAGATGCATTCTCTGCTATTCCTGATGAGCTCTGGGAGGCGTGTAAGATGCATGCTCTGCTATTCCTGATGACCTCTGGGAGGCGTGTAAGATGCATTCTCTGCTATTCCTGATGAGCTCTGGGAGGCGTGTAAGATGCATGCTCTGCTATTCCTGATGAGCTCTGGGAGGCGTGTAAGATGCATGCTCTGCTATTCCTGATGAGCTCTGCGAGGCGTGTAAGATGCATGCTCTGCTATTCCTGATGAGCTCTGGGAGGCGTGTAAGATGCATGCTCTGCTATTCCTGATGAGCTCTGGGAGGCGTGTAAGATGCATGCTCTGCTATTCCTGATGACCTCTGGGAGGCGTGTAAGATGCATTCTCTGCTATTCCTGATGAGCTCTGGGAGGCGTGTAAGATGCATGCTCTGCTATTCCTGATGACCTCTGGGAGGCGTGTAAGATGCATTCTCTGCTATTCCTGATGAGCTCTGGGAGGCGTGTAAGATGCATGCTCTGCTATTCCTGATGAGCTCTGGGAGGCGTGTAAGATGCATGCTCTGCTATTCCTGATGAGCTCTGGGAGGCGTGTAAGATGCATTCTCTGCTATTCCTGATGAGCTCTGCGAGGCGTGTAAGATGCATGCTCTGCTATTCCTGATGAGCTCTGGGAGGCGTGTAAGATGCATTCTCTGCTATTCCTGATGAGCTCTGGGAGGCGTGTAAGATGCATTCTCTGCTATTCCTGATGAGCTCTGGGAGGCGTGTAAGATGCATTCTCTGCTATTCCTGATGACCTCTGGGAGGCGTGTAAGATGCATTCTCTGCTATTCCTGATGAGCTCTGGGAGGCGTGTAAGATGCATGCTCTGCTATTCCTGATGAGCTCTGCGAGGCGTGTAAGATGCATTCTCTGCTATTCCTGATGAGCTCTGGGAGGCGTGTAAGATGCATGCTCTGCTATTCCTGATGACCTCTGCGAGGCGTGTAAGACGCATTCTCTGCTATTCCTGATGAGCTCTGGGAGGCGTGTAAGATGCATGCTCTGCTATTCCTGATGAGCTCTGGGAGGCGTGTAAGATGCATTCTCTGCTATTCCTGATGAGCTCTGGGAGGCGTGTAAGATGCATGCTCTGCTATTCCTGATGAGCTCTGGGAGGCGTGTAAGATGCATTCTCTGCTATTCCTGATGAGCTCTGGGAGGCGTGTAAGATGCATGCTCTGCTATTCCTGATGAGCTCTGGGAGGCGTGTAAGATGCATTCTCTGCTATTCCTGATGAGCTCTGGGAGGCGTGTAAGATGCATTCTCTGCTATTCCTGATGAGCTCTGGGAGGCGTGTAAGATGCATGCTCTGCTATTCCTGATGACCTCTGGGAGGCGTGTAAGATGCATTCTCTGCTATTCCTGATGAGCTCTGGGAGGCGTGTAAGATGCATGCTCTGCTATTCCTGATGAGCTCTGGGAGGCGTGTAAGATGCATTCTCTGCTATTCCTGATGAGCTCTGGGAGGCGTGTAAGATGCATGCTCTGCTATTCCTGATGACCTCTGGGAGGCGTGTAAGATGCATGCTCTGCTATTCCTGATGAGCTCTGGGAGGCGTGTAAGATGCATTCTCTGCTATTCCTGATGAGCTCTGGGAGGCGTGTAAGATGCATGCTCTGCTATTCCTGATGAGCTCTGGGAGGCGTGTAAGATGCATTCTCTGCTATTCCTGATGAGCTCTGGGAGGCGTGTAAGATGCATTCTCTGCTATTCCTGATGAGCTCTGGGAGGCGTGTAAGATGCATGCTCTGCTATTCCTGATGAGCTCTGGGAGGCGTGTAAGATGCATGCTCTGCTATTCCTGATGAGCTCTGGGAGGCGTGTAAGATGCATGCTCTGCTATTCCTGATGAGCTCTGGGAGGCGTGTAAGATGCATTCTCTGCTATTCCTGATGAGCTCTGGGAGGCGTGTAAGATGCATTCTCTGCTATTCCTGATGAGCTCTGGGAGGCGTGTAAGATGCATGCTCTGCTATTCCTGATGAGCTCTGGGAGGCGTGTAAGATGCATGCTCTGCTATTCCTGATGACCTCTGGAGGCGTGTAAGATGCATTCTCTGCTATTCCTGATGAGCTCTGGGAGGCGTGTAAGATGCATTCTCTGCTATTCCTGATGAGCTCTGCGAGGCGTGTAAGATGCATTCTCTGCTATTCCTGATGAGCTCTGGAGGCGTGTAAGATGCATTCTCTGCTATTCCTGATGAGCTCTGGGAGGCGTGTAAGATGCATTCTCTGCTATTCCTGATGACCTCTGGGAGGCGTGTAAGATGCATTCTCTGCTATTCCTGATGAGCTCTGGGAGGCGTGTAAGACGCATTCTCTGCTATTCCTGATGAGCTCTGGGAGGCGTGTAAGATGCATGCTCTGCTATTCCTGATGAGCTCTGGGAGGCGTGTAAGACGCATTCTCTGCTATTCCTGATGAGCTCTGGGAGGCGTGTAAGATGCATTCTCTGCTATTCCTGATGAGCTCTGGGAGGCGTGTAAGATGCATGCTCTGCTATTCCTGATGACCTCTGGGAGGCGTGTAAGATGCATTCTCTGCTATTCCTGATGAGCTCTGGGAGGCGTGTAGATGCATGCTCTGCTATTCCTGATGAGCTCTGGGAGGCGTGTAAGATGCATGCTCTGCTATTCCTGATGAGCTCTGCGAGGCGTGTAAGATGCATGCTCTGCTATTCCTGATGAGCTCTGGGAGGCGTGTAAGATGCATTCTCTGCTATTCCTGATGACCTCTGGGAGGCGTGTAAGATGCATTCTCTGCTATTCCTGATGAGCTCTGGGAGGCGTGTAAGATGCATGCTCTGCTATTCCTGATGAGCTCTGGGAGGCGTGTAAGATGCATGCTCTGCTATTCCTGATGAGCTCTGGGAGGCGTGTAAGATGCATGCTCTGCTATTCCTGATGAGCTCTGGGAGGCGTGTAAGATGCATGCTCTGCTATTCCTGATGAGCTCTGGGAGGCGTGTAAGATGCATGCTCTGCTATTCCTGATGAGCTCTGCGAGGCGTGTAAGATGCATTCTCAAGCTCATGGAAGTCACACACAATATTACATATGGCTCTAATATCCCCACAACTTCATTCTCCAATGTTATGCCACGTATCTGTGTATTAGAAGGGAATTATTTGTGTGAATTTTCACATTACTTTCTGTGCTCATTAAATGATGAATATTTCAGCTTTGCAGCAACTTTATTTTCATAACCTAAATCAAATGTGGGAGGTTTCAGCTTTCAAAAGAGTAATTTATAAAACCAATGGATGAATTTAAAGTCAGGTTATAAGCTTATATTTACATAACATGGATAAGAGACAGAACATCTGTCAGGGAGTGTATACAGACCCCCCCCCCCCCACCCAGAACATATACACGATATACAGACCCCCCCCCCACCAGAACCTATACACGATATACAGACCCCCCCCCCCCACCCAGAACATATACACGATATACAGACCCCCCCCCCACCCAGAACATATACACGATATACAGACCCCCCCCCCACCCAGAACCTATACACGATATACAGACCCCCCCCCCCCACCCAGAACATATACACGATATACAGACCCCCCCCCCCACCCAGAACATATACACGATATACAGACCCCCCCCCCACCCAGAACCTATACACGATATACAGACCCCCCCCCCACCCAGAACCTATACACGATATACAGACCCCCCCCCCACCCAGAACCTATACACGATATACAGACCCCCCCCCCCACCCAGAACCTATACACGATATACAGACCCCCCCCCCACCCAGAACCTATACACGATATACAGACCCCCCCCCCCACCCAGAACCTATACACGATATACAGACCCCCCCCCCCACCCAGAACCTATACACGATATACAGACCCCCCCCCCCACCCAGAACCTATACACGATATACAGACCCCCCCCCCCACCCAGAACATATACACGATATACAGACCCCCCCCACCCAGAACATATACATGATATACAGACCCCCCCCCAACCCAGAACATATACACGATATACAGACCCCCCCCCACCCAGAACATATACACGATATACAGACCCCCCCCCCACCCAGAACATATACACGATATACAGACCCCCCCCACCCAGAACATATACACGATATACAGACCCCCCCCCACCCAGAACATATACACGATATACAGACCCCCCCACCCAGAACATATACACGATATACAGACCCCCCCCCACCCAGAACATATACACGATATACAGACCCCCCCCCACCCAGAACATATACACGATATACAGACCCCCCCACCCAGAACCTATACACAATATACAGACCCCCCCACCCAGAACATATACACGATATACAGACCCCCCCACCCAGAACCTATACACGATATACAGACCCCCCCCACCCAGAACCTATACATGATATACAGACCCCCCCACCCAGAACCTATACATGATATACAGACCCCCCCACCCAGAACATATACACGATATACAGACCCCCCCCACCCAGAACATATACACGATATACAGACCCCCCCACCCAGAACATATACACGATATACAGACCCCCCCCCCACCCAGAACATATACACGATATACAGACCCCCCCCCCACCCAGAACATATACACGATATACAGACCCCCCCCCCACCCAGAACCTATACACAATATACAGACCCCCCCCCCACACACACCGGACGATATACAGACCCCCCACCCAGAACCTATACATGATATACAGACCCCCCCACCCAAAACCTATACATGATATACAGACCCCCCCACCCAGAACCTATACATGATATACAGACCCCCCCACCCAGAACCTATACACGATATACAGACCCCCCCCACCCAGAACCTATACACGATATACAGACCCCCCCCACCCAGAACCTATACATGATATACAGACCCCCCCCACCCAGAACCTATACACGATATACAGACCCCCCCACCCAGAACCTATACATGATATACAGACCCCCCCACCCAGAACCTATACACGATATACAGACCCCCCCACCCAGAACCTATACACGATATACAGACCCCCCCACCCAGAACCTATACACGATATACAGACCCCCCCACCCAGAACCTATACATGATATACAGACCCCCCCACCCAGAACCTATACATGATATACAGACCCCCCCACCCAGAACCTATACATGATATACAGACCCCCCCACCCAGAACATATACACGATATACAGACCCCCCCACCCAGAACCTATACACGATATACAGACCCCCCCCACCCAGAACCTATACACGATATACAGACCCCCCCCACCCAGAACCTATACACGATATACAGACCCCCCCCACCCAGAACCTATACACGATATACAGACCCCCCCCACCCAGAACCTATACACGATATACAGACCCCCCCCACCCAGAACCTATACACGATATACAGACCCCCCCACCCAGAACCTATACACGATATACAGACCCCCCACCCAGAACATATACACGATATACAGACCCCCCCACCCAGAACCTATACACGATATACAGACCCCCCCACCCAGAACCTATACACGATATACAGACCCCCCCACCCAGAACCTATACACGATATACAGACCCCCCCCACCCAGAACCTATACATGATATACAGACCCCCCCACCCAGAACCTATACACGATATACAGACCCCCCCACCCAGAACATATACACGATATACAGACCCCCCCCACCCAGAACATATACACGATATACAGACCCCCCCCACCCAGAACATATACACGATATACAGACCCCCCCACCCAGAACATATACACGATATACAGACCCCCCCACCCAGAACATATACACGATATACAGACCCCCCCACCCAGAACCTATACACGATATACAGACCCCCCCACCCAGAACCTATACACGATATACAGACCCCCCCCACCCAGAACATATACACGATATACAGACCCCCCCACCCAGAACCTATACACGATATACAGACCCCCCCACCCAGAACATATACACGATATACAGACCCCCAGTATTATTGGCCTCTGCTGTTGCCCCTTCCTCTCCTCGTTCCTCATTGTCTGATCGCACTGGAAGGAATCACTTGGAATGTCAGAGGAAGCGGATGCCAGAGTCATGAGCAAGCGGGAATGTATCCCTGCACTCACCGCCCCGAAACCTGCACTCACCGCCCCAACCCCCCTGCCCCGGAGCATGCACTCACCGCCCCAAAACCCCTCACCACCCCAACCCTGCACTCACCGCCCCCAACCCCCCTCACTGCCCCGGAGCATGCACTCACCGCCCCAACCCCCCTGCCCCGGA
This sequence comes from Anomaloglossus baeobatrachus, assembly GCF_048569485.1. Classification (NCBI taxonomy): domain Eukaryota; kingdom Metazoa; phylum Chordata; class Amphibia; order Anura; family Aromobatidae; genus Anomaloglossus; species Anomaloglossus baeobatrachus. The sequence continues at coordinate 219 of NW_027442676.1, read as the reverse complement.
GCATGCACTCACCGCCCCAACCCCCCTGCCCCGGAGCATGCACTCACCGCCCCAACCCCCCTGCCCCGGAGCATGCACTCACCGCCCTAACCCCCCTCACTGCCCCGGAGCCTGCACTCACCGCCCCGAAACCTGCACTCACCGCCCCAACCCCCCTCACTGCCCCGGAGCCTGCACTCACCGCCCCAACCCCCCTCACTGCCCCGGAGCCTGCACTCA
>NW_027442675.1:72500-77500 GCF_048569485.1 Anomaloglossus baeobatrachus | reverse complement strand
ACTCTGTTCAGCCAGGTGAGGGGATTGTGATCAGTAACCACAGTGAATTCCCGTCCATACAGATACGGCCGTAGTTTCTTAAGGGCCCACACTACAGCCAGACATTCCTTCTCAACAGTTGCATAGGCCACTTCTCGGTCCAGCAGTTTCCGGCTGAGATAGGCGATGGGGTGCTCGTCCCCAGCTGCATTCACCTGGCTGAGGACAGCTCCCAGTCCATAAGCAGAGGCATCCGTTTGCACAATGAATCTCCTCTTGTAGTCTGGAGCAGCCAGGACAGGATCGCAGATCAAAGCATCCTTCAGCCGGTTAAAAGCCTCATCACAGGCTGGAGTCCAGATCACCAGCCGGGGCATTGTTTTCTTGGTCAGGTCGGTAAGAGGAAACAAATTTTCGGTAATAACTGGCAGTGCCCAGAAAAGCCATAACTTGTTTCTTAGTTTGGGGTACAGGCCAGTCTCTAATAGCCTGGATTTTGGCAGGCTCAGGTCGGAGCTTCCCTCCTCCCACTCTATGTCCTAGGTACTGGACTTCCCCATCCCCAATTGGCATTTATCGGGTCGAATAGTTAGGCCGGCTGCAAGAATCAGGTCCAAAATAATGGCTACTTGATTCAGATGTTCCTCCCATGTGTGGCTGAAGACGGCGATATCATCCAAGTAGGCACAAGCAAAGTCATCACATCCCCGGAGGATCTGATCCACCATTCTCTGGAAGGTGGCCGGGGCATTTTTCATTCCAAAAGGCATGCTTAGAAATTCATACAGACCAAAGGGGGTTATAAAAGCGGACCGTTCTCTCCCTTCATCCGTTAGAGGGATCTGCCAGTATCCCTTACTGAGATCCAAGGTAGTGACATATCGGGACCCAGCCAGTCGGTCTAGAAGTTCGTCAATACGAGGCATTGGGTAAGGATCGCTGACGGTATGGTCGTTTAGTCGCCGATAGTCCACACAAAATCGAGTACTCCCATCCTTCTTGGGTACTAACACTCACAGGGGAGGCCCAAGGGCTATGGGAGGCCGCTCATCACACCGACCACACATTGTTTTGCCCCAAAGCCATAATCCAGGGTCACACTCGCTCTTGGAATATATCTCTGGGTACCTCCTGCCAGTTCAATGGCAATTCCTGGTCCCTTTTGAATTGCTTGTGGTTGAATTACTCGGGGATCGGCTATGGTGAGGAAAGCCCCAGTGTCACGGAAGCCAACAACTTTTTGGCCATCCAGCACGACCTCCTGTAGATGTTTGTCCTGAAGATCAGAAGAACAGGTGGCTGGAGCTCGCACCCCATAGACTCCGGGTAGGGGAGCCAGGATATCTGAGTCACTTGGCAAGTCATCAGGCACAGAATCCAGCTCTTCTCCTGGTGAAGGTGTCTGTAGGTAATGAACAGGCAAAGGCGGTCTGTAGCTGTTCTGTCTACGAACACCTGGACATTGGAATTGCATGTGCCCAGGCTGCCCACATCCATAACATCTGCGCTCTGGGATTCTTCCTCCGCGTCGTATTCCCAAAGGTGGAGCATGAGTAATGCGAGGCACAGTCACACGAAGGTCCCCATGAGTTGACGGTCTAGGGTGATGGTGAACATTGGGGCCAGAAGGACCAGGGGCCACCAGCGTTGGGGGGTTGGTGTTTTTTTTTCTCACTGGGTAGTAGTTTTTTCCACTGAGGCTTGATGGTGAGAGCCTCATCAGCTAGAGCTGCAGCTTCCTCCACAGTGGCTGGTCTCCTTTCACGCACCCATTCCCGGATCTCAGCGGGGCACTTGAAGTAAAACTGCTCTTTTAGGAGGACCTGGAGGACGGTCTCCAAGGTTAAGGCCTCCTCTGCCTCCAACCAACGATGCCACAGATGTTTGAGTTTGTGGGCATACATCTTGAAGGACACTTCCTCATCACATGCTAGAGTACGGAACTGAGTCCTGTAAGTGTCTGGCGTTACAGCATAATGTTCTAGAATAGTCTGTTTAATATCCGCATACTCACAGTTCCACCGAGGGTCCATAGCTCTATAGGCTGCAGCAGCTCCACCCTCTAAGAGCCCAACCAGATGCCGGACGCGCTCCCTTTCTGGGACTTCCATTAATCGACACTGATGCTCAAAGTCCTGGAAGAAGCCCTCAATGTCACCAGCAGCCTCATTAAACTGCTTGAAGTCTTTGCGGGACACTCTGGGAAGTTCCCTCATGATGGGTGCTGGGGTTACAGTCTGTCTGGAACCTCTCGCGGCTTCCACAGCGAGCTGCTTATCCAGCAATGCCATCTCCTCCATCCTGCGCTCCTTCTCTTCAGCTCCACGCATGGCCTCCCTCTTATCTTCTATGGTGGCCTCATCTCCAAGCAGTGCCATCTTTTCCTTGTACCACACAACCCATTGACTTTTTTGGGTATTCACCTCCGGCTCCCGTCTTTGCTCCCCTTGCTGTGGAAATTGTTCCTCGGTGCCATCTTGCAGGCAAGCGTGTTCCAATGCCTCAATTAGTTGCTCCTTAGAGAGTCCTTTGTAGCCGACACCTAATTCACGGGCCTTTGTTTGTAGACTCGCCACAGTCCAGTTCCTGTATCCTGAGGTTCTGGTTTCAGACGTCGATTGGCTGTTGTCCTCCATTTCTTCTGCTCTGATCCCACCGCTGCCACCAGTTTGTGACGGGGTGTACATCAGAGCAAAGAGAGACAACAGGCCGAGGATGATCCAACAGGTTTACTAACAGGAATACAGGAACAGCACACGACAAGTCCAAATAAAACAGATTCGGGGGCACCTCCCGATAATCCAAAGTGCCAGATCACAACGGAATAGTCCTTTTCAGAGTCCCAGAAATCCCACACAATCCACTGGACGGCGAGGTCTGTCCGCAGATTCAGATCTCGCTCCCTTCCTCTTCAAAAACTCAACTCCCAACTGCATTTAGAAACAGGAGTGAATTGTTTGAGCTCGTGGGCCCGCCCCTCAAGGGTAGGGGTCTATGCAATGGTTGGGCCCACTAGAAGATTCTAGAAGGTTGGCTCCGAGATGTCTACAGGTTTGTGTAGTTGGCGTTATCCACTGCTTACGAAACAATGAGAAGTTCCCCTGGCTGTGTGGACAAGAGATAATTGCATTATGGGCCCAGAGACACAGGAGATGGGGGGAAGGTATGGTTACTTACATCCCAAGACATTTCAAAGTGTTCAGTAAGTACAACCAAAGGAAAGTGACATCACATCCTGACATAGTATTACAGCAAATACAGTGAGAAGGTAAAATACATCATGACAGTCAATACCCTTGGTAACCATCACATCCAAAAAACTATTTTTTTCAGAAGAAACCTCCATAGTAAAATTTAATTCTACCCAAACTGTACTAAGTTCTTGAACAAAAACCTTTAGAGCTCGAATGTCGCACCTCCACACGCAAAAAATATCTATAAATCTTCGCCAAAATAAACAATGTTTTTAAAAAAATTATTTGAATAGATGAAATTATCTTCAAACCAAGCCATATAGGCATTTGCATACGGAGGTGCGACATTCGAGCCCATCGCGGTCCCGCACCGCTGTTTGTAAAACGTGTCTTGAAACAAAAAATAATTTTCTTCCAAAATAAGAGATAACAGATCCAAAAACATATCTTTCTGTGTGTCAGTGTGATTGGACGATTGTAACAACCACTTCATAGCCCTTATTCCTTTGCTATGTACAATGGACGTGTATAAATTGCAAACATCTAAGGTGACTAATAAATCATCATCACTGATTTTAAGATTTTTAATGTCATTCAGAAACTGCGAGGTATCTAATAAAAATGACGGTGTAGACTTTGTAAGAGGGGTAAGAATCTTTTCTAGTAAGATAGCTGGTGCTGACAAGATGGAATCCGTCAGTGCCACTATCGGCCTCCCGGGCGGTTTTTCCAGCGATTTATGCACTTTTGGCAGTGTATAAAGAACTGGGGTAATAGGATGTTTATTAATTAAAAAGGAAACTGTTTTATCATCAATTGTTTTTAGGGCTGAATATTTACCCACAATCTGCTCTAATTTTTGGTGATATCAAACACTGGATTATTTATCAAAATTTCATAAACATTTCTATCTGATAATTGTGACATAATTTCTTCTATATACGCTATTCTATCCATTACCACCAAACTACCCCCCTTATCTGCTGGTTTAATTATTAGGGACATATCCTCCTTGAGAGATTTTAAAGCTTTTCTTTCTTCCTTATTAAGGTTATTATAATGACACAAAGCCCCACTTTTGAATTTTTTAACCATTACATCTACATCCCTCTGAACTAAATTCACATAGGTTTCAATTGGGTGAAACGACTTTAAAGGGTTCATACTACTCTTAACCCTCAAACCTAGATTGTGAAGAAAAATAGTGTCAGATGTATTACCTTCAGATGTAGTAGTATCTCTATCTGAAAATTGGGCGCATAACCTCAAGGAACGAAAAAATTTTGAAGATCAATATCCAATGTAAAAAATCAAAATTAGTAGATGGACAAAAAGATAATCCCTTAGATAAAACTCATAGTTGATTTGAATCTAAGGATTTAGATGATAAGTTCAGGACTAGGGATTCTCCCTGACATGTGCTCGAGTCCGTATTGGATCCGCAACGTCTCCTATGATGGCGTCCGGCTCTCCTAAGAGGTCTCGTCGGGTCCTTCGTTTTCTCCCTAAAAAAGGAGCCCTGGATATAGTGGTGGACTCGCTGCCAGATCCTGGGGATTGAGATCCCATACGCCTGTTTCCCCTGAATGAAAAGGGTTTTGCAGTGCCTGATGAGTCCTGCCATCTGTATACCCGTTTATAGATATAATCCTCTGAGTCTCTGATATACTTGTTCCTCTTCTTCTGTTCAATCTCTTTCTTTAAATCCTGCTGGATCTTATTAATTTTATTCTTTAATGAATCAAGTTCATCAGATTTCAAAGAGTCTTTTAGCTGGACTTCAATTGCTGCAATTTTGTCTTTAGATTCCAAAATTGCTGCTTGTAA
>NW_027442675.1:52500-60000 GCF_048569485.1 Anomaloglossus baeobatrachus | reverse complement strand
ATATAGGTAGGGCTGCAGTTTCCGCAGGGCCCACACTATAGAGAGGCACTCCTTCTCCACAGTGGCGTAGGCCACTTCCCGGGATAAGAGCTTGCGCCTGAGAAACATCACCGGATGCTCTTCTCCCTTCCCATTTACCTGGCTGAGTACTGCACCAAGGCCAAACGCACTGGCATCTGTCTGAACTATGAACCGTCGGGTGAAGTCCGGAGCTTGTAGGATTGGGGAACTGGCGAGGGCAGCTTTTAGTGCCCTGAAGGACCGTTCACAGTCATCTGTCCAGGTGACTACTTGCGGTAGCTTCTTTTTGGTGAGGTCCGTCAACGGCTTAGCAAGAGCACTATAGTTAGGAACGAACTTCCTATAGTACCCTGCCGTACCCAAGAAGGACATCACCTGCTTCTTTGACTTGGGGGTAGGCCAGGAGGTGATGGCATCAACCTTCCCTGGCTCTGGTTTCAGGGTTCCGCCACCCACTCTGTGTCCAAGGTACTGTACCTCAGTCATGCCGATCTGACACTTCCCTGGCTTTATAGTCAGACCAGCGCTTTGGATCCGCCTGAGCACCTGCTCCAGGTGCCCCAGGTGTTCCTCCCAAGTGGGACTAAAGATGGCAATGTCATCCAGGTAAGCTACTGCAAACCCTCCTAGTCCCTCGAGCAGCTGGTCGACCAATCGCTGGAAAGTGGCAGGAGCATTTCTCATGCCAAAGGGCATGACAAGGGATTCATACAGCCCGAATGGGGTGATGAAGGCGGACCTTTCCTGTGCTTCCTTGGACATAGGAATCTGCCAGTACCCTCGGCTCAGGTCCATGATGGTCAGGTACTGGGCCCCGGCTAAGCAATCCAGTAACTCGTCGATGCGTGGCATTGGGTACGCATCGGGTGCTGTGATTGCATTTAGCCTCCTGTAGTCCACACAAAACCGGGTTGTCCGGTCCTTTTTTGGAACCAAGACTACAGGCGAGGCCCATGCACTTTTGGACCTCTGGATCACTCCCAGGACTAGCATTTCATCGATCTCCCTTTTTATGTCCTTTTGTACCTCTAGGGAGACACGGTATGGGGGTTGACGAACTGGGAATGACTCCCTGTGTCCACCTGGTGGGTGGCTAGGGATGTCTTCCCTGGGACATTCGTGAAGGTCATCAGGTAGGGCCGGAATACCTCCCGCAGCTGGGACTTTTGGTCCAAGGATAGCTGTGGGTTGAATGCCGCCTCCTCGATAGACCCTCCATCCCGGGCTGAGGCGAGCAAGTCCACCAAGACTTCACTTTCGCCTTCCTCGGGAAGACTACACACAGGAAGAGCAAAGGCTTCCCTGTCATGATGAGCTTTCATCATGTTGACATGGAAGACCTTTTGCCTCTTCCTGGCATGGTCGATGGTGACCACATAGTTTACGTCATTGAGGCGCTGATGCACCAGGTATGGACCCTCCCAGGCCGCCTGAAGCTTGTTCTGGGTCATTGGGACTAGGACCCACACCTTCTGACCCACTTCATACACCCGCTCTCGAGCGTGTTGGTCGTACCATCGCTTCTGGCTGGCCTGGGCTTGCGCCATATTCTCATGCACCATCTGCGTCATTGACTGCATTTTGTCACGGAGCCGAATAACATACTCCACAACGGACACTTCTGGGGAATTCAGTTCCTCTTCCCAGGATTCCCTTACCAGACCAAGAGGCCCCCGGACTCGTCTGCCATACAGGAGCTCGAAGGGGGAAAATCCCGTTGAGGCCTGTGGTACCTCTCTGTAGGCAAACAGCAGGTGTGAGAGATACCGCTCCCAGTCGCGTCCATGTGACTCAACCAGCATCTTAAGCATCTGCTTAAGGGTACCATTAAATCGCTCACACAAACCATTGGTCTGTGGGTGATAAGCGCTTGATATCAGATGCCGCACCTGCATTTTCTTACAGAGAGCCTCCATTAGACGAGACATGAACTGAGTCCCCTGGTCGGTAAGCATCTCCCTGGGAAATCCTACTCGGGAGAATATGGTCAAGAGGGCATCTGCCACCTTATCGGCTCTAACTGAGGACAGAGCCACTGCCTCCGGATACCGGGTAGCATAGTCTACCACAGTAAGGACGAACCGTTTTCCAGAGCTGCTGGGGACGGCCAGAGGCCCGACAATGTCCACAGCGACCCTCTGGAAAGGCTCTTCTATCACCGGCAAAGAGATCAGGGGAGCTTTGGGAGCAGGCCCTGACTTTCCCACTCTTTGACATGTGATACAGGAGCGGCAGTAGTTGGCAACATCTGTCCCCATTTTGGGCCAATAGAAGTGGTGAGACAGCCGGGCCTTGGTTTTGCTAACCCCCAAGTGTCCGGCGAGTGGGATCTCATGGGCAATCCGCAGCAACTCACTCCTAAAGCGGTGAGGCACCACCAGCTGTTTTTCCTTCAGCCACTCTTGTTGGGGGTTACAGGGAATTGTCTCCCGGTACAACTTTCCCTGGTCCCAGAATACCCTCTCCTTATCGGTCTCGGAGGAGGGCTTCTCTGCGAGGTCCCTTAACGTCTCTAGACTGGCATCAGTTCGTAGAGCCACCTGAAACTCTTGGCTAGAGGCAGCCAAAAGTGACGTTAAGGTTCCAACCTCACCGGGACCCTCTGGGACCTGCTCTGGGTCCATCACCAGTTCCGTTATCCCTCTGGGTGAAGAGGTGTCAGAAGGCAGGGTTTCATTTGCGTTCTGGGCACTCTGACTTCGGGTGACAGCACCGATGAAGGCTGTCTCCCCGGGGAATAACCACTCTTCCCCATCAGCCTGACAGGTACTACTGGCTGTGTCACTGTCCGCTGTGACACTGCTCAGCTGCATTTGGCCACTGTCCTCGTGGTTCTCATGTCTGCCTCCATCTCTGTCAGCACAGACACTTGCTACCTTGGGGTTGTCCTCAGCCACGTCACCCTGCCGTGTGGCATGGCTGAGTTCCCCTGTACAAACCTCCACTTTATTACCATGCACAACATTTGTAATCACGTTCTGGATATCCGAATTCGGGTCGCATGACTTATCAACAACATTTGCATCACATGATTTAACAACATTTGCATCACATGACTGATCAACAACATTTGTATCACATGACTTTTTGGATTCGGGAGGATCATCAGGGAGAAATTGTGCAACTAATCGCCCCAGATCAGTCCCCAATAAAACATTGGTTGGTAGATGTTCATCCACCCCCACTTCCCTCCACCCTCTCCCAGCACCCCAGTCGAGGGGAATCAGGGCCATTGGGAAGGATTGGTGGACACCCCCCGCCAAGGCGACAGTCAGGATTTTTCCCGGGATAAAGTTTTCAGGGGGTACCAGTTCAGGGCGGACCAGTGTTCTGTCGGCCCCAGTGTCCTTGAGCCCCACAGTGGGGGTTCCGCCTACGGTGACGGGGTGTAGGTTTTCGCAGGCCCTACCACCCGCCTTCCTTGCCAACAGGACAGTTCCAGTAGGCCCTTGGGCCTTGGATGTGGGGTTCCTCTTCTGCCTCTCTGGGCAACCAGAGCTGAGGTGTCCAGGCTGGTTGCAAGAAAAACACCTGCGAGTGTCAGAGGTGGGCCGGGCACTGGTGGATGAAACAGGACCTACGGGAGGTCGGCTGGTAGGGGCAGGGGTGGTTGTAGTTGTCATCTTACCCCCTTTCCAGCTAGTGGTGGACGGCTTACGCACCTCCGATGCACGGTTGGCCACATAGGCGTCGGCAATCTGGGCTGCTTTTGAGGCCTCCTTGGGCTCTCGGTCCATAACAAACTGTCGAACCTCCACAGGACAGACATGTAGGAGTTGGTCCTTCACCATGAGGTCCTTTAACTCCTCAAAGGTTGTAACGGACAGTCCTTGGATCCACTGGTCAAAGGTGCGCTGGAGCCCACCCTCCAAATCGCTGTAGCTGTCATGAGGTCCGAGCTGGAGGGTCCGGAATTTTTTTCGGTACACCTCCGGAGTCAGCTGATACTTCCGTACTAGGGCCTGCTTTATGGCCCCATAGTCTCCACTCTGCTCTTGAGGGAGACTGGCAAACGCGTCCAGGGCCTTGCCTCGCAGCCCTGGGGTTAAGTATTGTGCCCATTGTGTTGAGGGCAACTGGTACTGACTAAAACTTAACTTTTAATATTCCAGATAAAATATATCAACATTACAAAAGTGCAGTAAAATTGCCAAATGGCTATAAACTGAAGTGGTCTCACCCAGATGTTCTTTAATCTCCCCTGAAGAACTCTTTTCACTTAGAGGGAAACGCGTTGGGAGAACGCTTCTTTTTCTTTGGTTGTGGGGCAGACAGCTCACTTGGGCGCTGCCAGGGCGGAAGCATTGGCACTGGGCACGACAGGGTTTATATCTTACCATCTCCCAATGATTTACCCTGATTTATTCCGCCTCTGATCAACCCTGGATCGGTGTGTCCTTTTATCCCTGGAGAACATCTGGGTGAGACCACTTCAGTTTATAGCCATTTGGCAATTTTACTGCACTTTTGTAATGTTGATATATTTTATCTGGAATATTAAAAGTTAAGTTTTAGTCCCTGCTATTACCTTGTATATATTGGACTATTGGGCAATATTCACCTGCTTGCAGGTTACTGCTGTTATATGGCAACTGGTACTGCAAGCAAGTCTTTTCAAATCCCCTCAGAAAGGTGTCCAAATCCCCGTCCTTTTCCATCACAAGAAAGTGCTCCGGTCGGGGCTTAAAGCTGCTGGCATTATTGGACTCACCGTTTAGTGAGGAAGATGTCTGCTGCCGGGCTTTGAGGATATTCAATTCATGGTCTCTCTGGGCTTGGCGCTCTCGCTCGGCTCGCTCAGCCTCTCGCTCGGCTCTCTCAGCCCCTCGCTCGGCTCTCTCAGCCTCTCGATATTGCTGAATGAGGTTTAGCCGTCCCTGCCGGTCATCTGCAGCGAATTGTTGTAGAGCCATCTTAAGGAAAGAGTCCATGTTGCCCCGGTCACTGCTCTGGCTTGCAGTTGATGGTGGGGACTCTGCAGAAGCACTATCCTGGGCTTGGCTTGCCTCCTCTTCTCCAGCACTGGGGGAATGAACGTGCTCTGCGTCCCATTGTAAAAGTTCTTTAATGAGGTCCTGCCTCGTTTTGCCATGGCCATCAATCAACTTGGATCTGCAGAGTGCAGCAAGAACCTCCTTCTTCTGCTGATTGTACCAGGCTTCTGACACAGCATCCATAATTGCCAAATAAAAGATAGGATAGAAAACAAGAGAGAAGGGAGGGGGTAACTGCTACACGTACAGTATTGTTCCAGGTATATTTAAACACTGAGTTCAATCCTCAAAACTTTTGCAAGTTTTTAGTGAAAGGGATGATTGCTCAAGCCAGATCACTAATGCTTTATACATCCCACCGCTTGCCACCAATTTGTCACGAACAGCCGGGGAAGTCACTCAGAAATCCGCAGCTGTTCACTGATTTGTTACACACGACTACTCTCTAGCGCCCCCCTTGTCTGCAGGCCACTTTTGGTACTGCAGGACAATGCATAAGATGAGGCTGCTGAGCTGATAATGCCAAATATTGGAGGTCTCACAGCGAGGGTAAATGTATATCTCTGATTCCTGCTAATGGAATATTTATATACCTCGGTACCCTTAATGATAGCACTCCAATAATTCTATGCAATAACAATTACGCTGCCACCACCCAGACTTTCTACAGGTAGCTGGGGACCCGTTTCAGATAGCATAAGGCCCTTCGGGGTTTTGGATTCGTATATAAAGCATAAGGAAAGAAACTCTTAAATTTTTATATATTTAATCCGAAAATAGGCAGTGTTTAAAGAATATACAAGAATTTACAAAAGGGAACAATACACATTACGGCATAACAGTTACATTAAAATAAAAGGTATAAACGTGAAACTTACTAAGCTTCTGCCATAGAAGTGACGTCTGCTTATGGAGGGAGGGTCTCCAAGAGATGTTAGAATCGGCCAGCATCACCCTTCATGATGCCCTCCTCGTGCTGACTGAGCCCCCAAGACAGGAACTGTCTCTTATGCTCTTGCTAGCCCCCCTTGCCTGTGACATCATTTTACAGTCACTTGTGGGCTGGGCTTGAGATGGTCACAAAGTTCCATAATTCTAGGGTTTTTCATATCTTTGCTCCTGGGTCACACAGGTGAAAGATATTAGCGTCATATTTAATATCTCGATTTTACAGTTACATTGATACCAAACACAACGCCTCTAGCACAATTTTACTGGCCAATACTAATTTGTCGTGATTCCGTCGATCTCCTCGTCAGGTGAGACGGTGCGCTGGGTTCCGCACGACGCAGGGATTCTGGCAATGTGTTTTTCATCTTTCTAGCATTAAAGTCGCACTTCAAAACCTGCTTTGGGAGTTTTCCCGCCAATATTACAAAGAATTGTCTTTCTCTGCAGCTTTTGGCTTTAGTTCTACCATCACCCAAAGTCATAAATACCTTAAGCTTCCAGGCCAATCAGATAATCGCCATGACGACCTGTAGCTGGTGAAGAAGAGGGGGATGAAGACCCTTCAACAGTTCTACATGACACACATATACACATACATATATATATACACATATATACATATATATATATATATATATATATATATATATATACACATATATACATACAGTTAGGTCCAGAAATATTTGGACAGTGACACAAGTTTTGTTATTTTAGCTGTTTACAAAAACATGTTCAGAAATACAGTTATATATATAATATGGGCTGAAAGTGCACACTCCCAGCTGCAATATGAGAGTTTTCACATCCAAATCGGAGAAAGGGTTTAGGAATCATAGCTCTGTAATGCATAGCCTCCTCTTTTTAAAGGGACCAAAAGTAATTGGACAAGGGACTCTAAGGGCTGCAATTAACTCTGAAGGCGTCTCCCTCATTAACCTGTAATCAATGAAGTAGTTAAAAGGTCTGGGGTTGATTACAGGTGTGTGGTTTTCATTTGGAAGCTGTTGCTGTGACCAGACAACATGCGGTCTAAGGAACTCTCAATTGAGGTGAAGCAGAACATCCTGAGGCTGAAAAAAAAGAAAAAATCCATCAGAGAGATAGCAGACATACTTGGAGTAGCAAAATCAACAGTCGGGTACATTCTGAGAAAAAAGGAATTGACTGGTGAGCTTGGGAACTCAAAAAGGCCTGGGCGTCCACGGATGACAACAGTGGTGGATGATCGCCGCATACTTTCTTTGGTGAAGAAGAACCCGTTCACAACATCAACTGAAGTCCAGAACACTCTCAGTGAAGTAGATGTATCTGTCTCTAAGTCAACAGTAAAGAGAAGACTCCATGAAAGTAAATACAAAGGGTTCACATCTAGATGCAAACCATTCATCAATTCCAAAAATAGACAGGCCAGAGTTAAATTTGCTGAAAAACACGTCATGAAGCCAGCTCAGTTCTGGAAAAGTATTCTATGGACAGATGAGACAAAGATCAACCTGTACCAGAATGATGGGAAGAAAAAAGTTTGGAGAAG
>NW_027442675.1:45000-47500 GCF_048569485.1 Anomaloglossus baeobatrachus | reverse complement strand
GGATGAGAAAGCAGCCCGTCTCTGTTGAAGCACTTCCAGCATCTGGATTTTCTGTAAGGAGTCCAGGTAATCTCCCAGGGGAACCTGTTCCACAGTGGATGGGGCTCTCGCTGCTTCCACGAGATCAGGTAGAGAGTCCTCATCCTCTTGACCATCTTCTGAAGCCAACCGACAGCTTGCTATCATTGGAATGTTCCGGTCATGGTACTCCTTAATCATATTCACATGGACAGTCTTTTGCCTTAGCCCCTGATCATCTAAAGCAAGAAGGTAATTGGTATCATTCAGTTTTCTGAGAACCCGGAAGGGACCCTCCCATGTGGTCTGCAGTTTATTCTGCCGATGGGGAACAATCATTAAGACTTGTTGTCCTTCTACAAACTCCCGATAGCGTGCTTTACGGTCATACCATGTCTTCTGTCTGGTTTGAGCCATACGCAAATGACTCTGTGCAAAACTAGCAAGTTGGGCCAAGGTTTCTCGCAGCTTTAGGACATAAGGGACAACAGGGGTTCCTGTATCTTCAACTTGCCCCTCCCAGTATTCCTTGAGCAGGGTTAAGGGTCCTCGGACCTTTCTTCCATAGAGTAGTTCAAAGGGGGAGAACCCAGTGGACTCCTGGGGAACTTCCCGATAGGCAAACAAGAGATGGGGTAGGTACTTCTCCCAGTCTGAATCTCGGTCCGTGAAGGCCCTCAGCATATTCTTCAGAGTGCCGTTGAATCGTTCACAAAGTCCATTTGTTTGGGGATGATACGGGGTCGTTCGGATCGCTCGTACTCCACAGGTGCGCCACAGACACTGGACCAACTCTGACATAAACTGGGAGCCTTGGTCCGACAAGATCTCACTGGGGAATCCTACTCTGGTAAAAATAATAACCAAGGCCTCGGCCACCTTGGCTGCAGAGATACTTGACAAGGCCACGGCTTCTGGATATCGGGTGGCGTAGTCCACAACAGTGAGAATGTACTGCTTTCCAGATTTACTTGGTTTAGCCAGAGGTCCAATGATATCAACAGCTACTCTTTGAAAGGGTTCTTCTATTATAGGGAGCGGTTGCAGGGGTGCCTTTGGGTGATCTCCGGGTCGCCCTCTACGCTGACATATGTCACAAGTTCGGCAGAAATGCGCCACTGCTTGGGAAATCCCCGGCCAATAAAAAGTTTGAGTCAATCGTCTCTCGGTGCGGGTTTTGCCTTGATGGCCAGCCGTAGGAATGTCATGAGCCAGGTGTAATAGGAGAATTCTGTACTTCTGAGGAACAATCAGCTGTTTGCTATAAGTCCAGGGCTTATCTAGGGAGTCGGCATTGGCAACCCGATACAGAAGTCCATTTTCTCTGATAATTCTTTCTCCGTTTTCCCCTAGCTGCCCTATTTCAGCCCGAGTTCTAAAACTAGCAAGGGTGGGGTCAGTCTCTACTTCTTGTCTAAACTGAACTTTATCCCAAGTAACATTCATATTATCCCCACAAGAAGAATCACTCACCGGCTGTAATGGCAGTTCTGGTGGCCTCAGTTCCATGGATGGGTTGTACACGTCCACATGGGCTGCTCTCTTGGCTTGACTTCTGGTTACCGCACCGACAAAGTGGCAATGAAGATTCCCCACATCATTTCCTAGAAGAACGTCTGCAGGGAGGCCGCTCATCACACCGACCACACATTGTTTTGCCCCAAAGCCATAATCCAGGGTCACACTCGCTCTTGGAATATATCTCTGGGTACCTCCTGCCAGTTCAATGGCAATTCCTGGTCCCTTTTGAATTGCTTGTGGTTGAATTACTCGGGGATCGGCTATGGTGAGGAAAGCCCCAGTGTCACAGAAGCCAACAACTTTTTGGCCATCCAGCACGACCTCCTGTAGATGTTTGTCCTGAAGATCAGAAGAACAGGTGGCTGGAGCTCGCACCCCATAGACTCCGGGTAGGGGAGCCAGGATATCTGAGTCACTTGGCAAGTCATCAGGCACAGAATCCAGCTCTTCTCCTGGTGAAGGTGTCTGTAGGTAATGAACAGGCAAAGGCGGTCTGTAGCTGTTCTGTCTACGAACACCTGGACATTGGAATTGCATGTGCCCAGGCTGCCCACATCCATAACATCTGCGCTCTGGGATTCTTCCTCCGCGTCGTATTCCCAAAGGTGGAGCATGAGTAATGCGAGGCACAGTCACACGAAGGTCCCCATGAGTTGACGGTCTAGGGTGATGGTGAACATTGGGGCCAGAAGGACCAGGGGCCACCAGCGTTGGGGGGTTGGTGTTTTTTTTTCTCACTGGGTAGTAGTTTTTTCCACTGAGGCTTGATGGTGAGAGCCTCATCAGCTAGAGCTGCAGCTTCCTCCACAGTGGCTGGTCTCCTTTCACGCACCCATTCCCGGATCTCAGCGGGGCACTTGAAGTAAAACTGCTCTTTTAGGAGGACCTGGAGGACGGTCTCCCAAGGTTAAGGCCTCCTCTGCCTCCAACCAACGATGCCACAGATGTTTGAGTTTGTGGG
>NW_027442675.1:30000-35000 GCF_048569485.1 Anomaloglossus baeobatrachus | reverse complement strand
CGCAGCCCCACAATCCAGCACTAGCTCCCCCGGGATCCCAGCCACATATCCTGTGTCCTTCCAGCCGGTCACTAGCCCCCTGCACACGCAGCTCTCAGCCCAAACCAAGCCCAGGGAGCTGCCGGTCCAGGGAGACAGACGCTCCCAGCGCTGCTCTCGCCCCCCACAGCGCCTCCGGGTCACCGGTGAACCCCTGCATCACCGGCGCCGGACAGCACAAGCTGTGCCCCACGTGGAAGCCCCCCGCCCCCTCCAGAGATCCAGAGCCAGGAGACAAGTCCCTGCCTCCTCTTCCAGGCCGAGCGTCCTGGCTCCGCCCACCATGCAGCGTCATTCCCGGGCACCGCCCACTCCCCTGTTACAATGCCAGCAGGCGAGCACCTCCCCTCCTACAGGCTCCGCCCCTCCAGCAGGCTCCAGTGTGATGCCTACACAGGAAGCGGAGATCACCAGTGTAATGTCCACAGCTGCGGGTTCCTCTCCTGACCGATCAGCGCTCCCTGCAGCAGGGCTATAACGTTACACACAGTGCACCAATCACCACTGACACACACACATCATCCCCACTAACAGCCCCCCCTCACACAGCCGTTACCAGACATACAATGCCCCCTATACTCCCACTCCTGCCCCCCAGCAATACTCAGCACACCAGTAACCACGTAATCCCCACTAACTCTCCACATTCAGTGCACACCCCAATATTAAACCACTTAGTTACTGCACATAACCCGCCCTGCGAAATGATTAGTACACGTTATAATGTCCCCTCGGTCGCCCCCCAGCGCACCCATAGCCACAGCAGGCGTAGGCATAGGCGCGGCAGGTCCTCCCCAACCTCCTCCGACGAGTCCCGACGCCATTCCCCACATCCCTCTAGAAGGCGATCCCCACATTACCACCGGAGACGCAGCTCCCATAGGAGCCGCCACAGATCGCAGTCCTCTAGATGGCGTTCCCCATCATCATCATCACAACGGTCCGACAAATCCGAGAGTCCCACTAGACTAGCCCGGCCTCTCGACCGACGCCAGCGGTCACGAGCCGCATCCATGGCCGTCAGCCAGGGAGACCGGTCATCTCCCAGGGCGCCCGGCGAAATTAACCAGACCATCATCCAAGCAGGAGTCCCTCCAGCACCCGGAGTCGCTCCTCCAGCCATCATCCCAGCGGGAGCCGGAGTCCCTCCACCACCCGGAGTCGCTCCTCCAGCCATCATCCTAGCGGGAGCCGGGGTCCCTCCATCACCTGGAGTCGCTCCTCTAGCCATCATCCCAGCGGTAGCCGGAGTCCCTCCATCACCTGGAGTCGCTCCTCCGTCCGTCAATAGAGTGGGAGCCGGAGTCCCTCCATCACCTGGAGTCGCTCTTCCTGCATCACACAGCGGTGAGTTCTCCGAAGCCAATGCACACGACACTGTACATGATATCGGGCATAACGCAGTGGGGAACGAGCTAGCGTCAACCATTAAGGCATTAATTCAACAGCTGACGCGCTCTCGCGCTACACCAGAAGATAAAGCGACACCTCAGCTAGCAAGCCTTCACAAGGACGCGTTCTTCTGCGGAATTAGCCCCCTAGGTGCGCACATAGATCAGGAGACAAGAGACAAAATCTGGAACAATGACTATATTGACATATGGTCCTTATTATCCCCCGACCAACTGACTATAGATAAAGAAAGAACAAACGACCGTTCATACGACAGAAATAGACTGAAAATAGCGCAAACGATGAATAATTGGCTACAGGCTTTCGCAGTCTTAGGCTGTATTATGGGCCAGAAGCATCCGGCAGGCGGCTGGCCCTGCAACCCAGCCTAGGCTGGGGAGTTAAAGCGACAGACGTATGGTTACGACTGATGCTGTCACAGAAGCAGCCCCCCTTTTCATCTACGACCACTAGCTACCCCGCAGCCCAACACTCAGTGGTCGTGCGAAAAAACGGGCCCTGCTGGCAATTTAATGAGGGAAATTGCCGTTTCCACGCGTCGTGCAGATACAGACACGACTGCTCTGCTTGTGGAGGAGGACACCCAGCAGCAAGGTGTACCCGTCCAGCAATCAGGGTGCCTACAAGGCAGAACCCCGGTGAGCGTAACCGCAATGGCCCCCTGGTTAAACCTCTACCCTAATAAAGAAGCTGCAAGGCAATTGCACTCGGCTTTACACACGGTTTTATTATCCCCTTCAAACCTAATAGAACACCAACCCTGGCACATAACCTAAAATCCGCTCGCGAATTCCCCGACATCTTGAAACAAAAAATTCAAAATGAAGTAAACCTAGGCCGAATGGCGGGCCCCTTTGAATCAATCCCTTTCCAAAATATCAGGATATCCCCGCTAGGCATTATCCCAAAAAAGGAACCCGGGAAGTATCGTCTAATCCATCATCTGTCCCACCCAAAAGGCGCATCGGTTAACGACGGAATCCCCCCAGAGGAAGCATCGGTAACATACGCGTCCTTTGACAAAGCAGTAGAATTAGTCCGCGCAGCGGGGCCCGGTGCCCTGCTAGCTAAATCTGACATAGAGGCGGCGTTCCGCCTATTACCCGTGCATCCCGACTGCTTCCACCTGCTAGGCTGCAAGGTGAACGAACACTATTATTACGATATGTGTCTGCCAATGGGATGTTCCATCTCATGTCACTACTTTGAGCTGTTCAGTTCGTTCCTGGACTGGGTAGCTCGTTACGAAACAGGCAGCAATTCCCTGATCCATTACCTCGACGATTTTTTATTCGTCGGCCCCGTAAACTCAAAACTCTGCTCCCTCCTCCTCACAAAATTTAAATTTATAGCTCAGCGCTTCGGTGTCCCGCTATCACCCGAAAAAACAGTCGGCCCCTGTAACGTCTTACCTTTCCTCGGCATCGAGATAGACACTAACGCAATGGTTTTTCGCCTGCCAGCAGAGAAAATTCAGAAAACACTGCATATGCGGGAAGGTTTCTGCGAGGCGAAAAAGGTTACCCTCCAGCAGATGCAGTCCCTGCTGGGTCTGCTGACATTCGCCAGCCGCGTAATGCCGGTCGGCAGGGCCTTCTCTCGGAGATTATCACTAGCAACAAAGGGCATCTCCCAACCAGGCCATAGAATCAGGCTCACTCGCTCGCTGAAGGCAGACTTACTAGTCTGGAAGACTTTCCTTCAATCCTTCAAGGGCCATACCTGCGTCATGGCTAAAGAGACTTCCTAGGGCTCACTGTAGGAGGACGTAATAAAAAGAGCTTTGCAGCAATCTACAAGAACCAGTGGTGTACCGGCAGCTGGCCGGACCTGTGGGCCACATCAAGCTGGGGGAGTGATCCAGCCCTGCTAGAAATATTCACAATAGTATTGTCCGTGGAGTTATGGGGTCATCAGCTGGAAAACTCAAACATTCGATTTCCAACAAAAAATCCAATAACGGCAAAGAGCTTAAATCACATGTCGTCTGCGTCGCTGCCCTTACTGGCTCTGCTACGCAGGCTCGCCCTTCTATGCCTGAGACACAACATCTGGTGCCGAGCTCAAATAACGGCAGACATAGACGATAACCTTGTTAACTCTCTTTTATGTTCCGATTGGCAGGCCTTCACAGACCATCTCCCAATGGCGCATCCAGAGGGTATCCCGTGTCCTCCATCGCTATGGGACACCGTAGCCAATCACTAATGCCTCTAATCCGTGCCTCCGTTACACCGGCTACCTGGCAGGTCTATGGTAAGGCTTGGGAGGAGTGGTGTTCACTAATCCAGGGTAGGCCCGTTCATAACTGCGACCGCGCAAGAAGCGAAGTGACGACGGAATTTTTGCTTCGGCTCAAAGAACAAGGGGCGTCGGGCACGTCGGCACAACGGCATTTATCGGGGATAGCCTTCTTTTTTCAATTAGCAGGGTGGGTGGATGTGACGAAGTTCTTTGTCATTAAGCAAGCCATTAAAGGCTGGAAAAGGCTTCAACCGAGTCAGGAATGTCGTCGCCCCATGTCATTGAAATTACTACACGACATGATTGCAATATCCCCCTCAATATGCAAGTCTCCATACGAGGCGTCCCTCATATCAGCAGCCTCCGCTATCGTTTTTTTCGGCGCGCTGCGCATTGGTGAATTGTTACCACGCTCAAAAACAGCATCTGAAGGCGGGTTACTCAACGAGGATGTAGTCATATGCAGCAACGCTCAGCGCATTCGCGTGCGTAAATCCAAATGCGACCCCACCGGGAGGGGCACGTGGGTCCTGGTTAACTCAGCAGACGGCCCAGTGTGCCCACTAAAAACAGTCAAACACTACGCGCTGATCAGACACGCAAGCAGATTTTTTCTTTCCCATACGGACGGGTCCCCGCTTACCAAGTATCAATTTCAAGCAATGTTTAAGCAGTGCTTAGCGAAAGCTGGGGAGAATCCGAAGGAATACGGGACCCATTCCTTCAGAATCGGGGCAGCCACTGAGGCAGCGAGGGCAGGAGTAACGGAGGCTGAAGTGCAGAGAATGGGTCGATGGAAGTCCGCTTGCTTTGCCAGATATATAAGACCGGATTTGCTGAAATAACACGTTTATCTATTACAGGCGACTGCAGACAGGCAGTCTGGGTAGTTGGTCACTCTTATATTTACTGGGCAGAAAAAAGAGCCATGATTCGACCAGGAGGAAAGAACCTTGGCTTCAGAAACGTTGAGGTCAATTGGAGAGGCATCAGAGGGCTAAGATGGCAACAAGTTTTCCCGGAGATGGTGGACATCTCCAGGGCGGCCACGGGGCCGGTGGTAATGGTGATTCATGCTGGTGGCAATGATTTGGTGAAACGCAGTATGGTCGAACTACTAACAGTGATGAAGACGGACATCGAACGTTTGACCTACCTCTTCCCGGATACAGTATGGGTGTGGTCAGAGATAGTACCACGAGCGGTATGGCACGGAGCAAAAAATGCAAATGGCATAGAGCGGTCAAGGAGAAAGATCAATGCGAGAATGGCAAAATTCATGAGAGAAAGATGCGGTTTCGTGG
>NW_027442675.1:5000-22500 GCF_048569485.1 Anomaloglossus baeobatrachus | reverse complement strand
GGGGTACGGTTCCCGGCAATGTAGGATGGGATCTTAATTCAGTAGTACAGCAATTAGTGTCCGGGGTTAAGGAGGCTTTGAGTCAGTCTAGCTTACCCATAACTTCTTCTCCTATTGCTGCATGGTGCGGGAATGGTCGCCGGACATCGGAGGTGGTAAGTCAGTCGTGTGCTGATCCAGAGACACAGGAGGACGCAGTCATTTCACAAGGGGTTACATTATCTGATGCAGCAAAAGGAGAATTATATGTATGTTTTGAGGGTCCTCTAGGAATTCATTTGAAACAGGAGGTTAGGGAGAAGATTTGGGCCGACGAATATGTGGAAATATTTTCATTATTGCCCTTAGAAAAATATAACTTGGATAGAGTAAGGTTTGATGAGAGAAAAAGAGAGGAACAAGAAAGACGGTATTGTCTCATCCCCCAAACATTTAGCAATTGGTTCCAGGCCTTTGCCATATTAGCAAGTGTAATAGGCCAAAAAACTCCTGAACATTGCTCTGCCTTGTTTTGTTACATGAATTCTATCGGGGAGGCGCACCGTGTGTATGGAGGTTTGGCATGGCTGCGCTATGATGAGCAGTTTCGCCAACGAAAGGCTGGTCGCCAAGGGATTCGTTGGGATCACAGGGATATTGGTTTATGGATGCGTCTCATGACAGCGCCACGTGGGGTTAATCAGCCCTTTCAGGGCTATGTCGGCAGATCATCAGCAATCGGATTGTCGGCAGCAAACAGAAAAGGTTGCTGCTGGCAGTTCAATGATAGCCAGTGCAGATTCGGAAACACATGCAGGTACAGACATGAATGCACCTTCTGTAGTGGAAACCATAGCCTATCAAAATGCTTTAAACGAAATAAAACCCCAACAGCAGAGATTAACCAAAAAGGGGGAAACCCCAATTAGACTCGGGAAGATGGCGGGCTATCTAAGCAGGTACCCAGATAGAAAAGCAGCACAATTGCTGGGGGAGGGTTCTCAGAAGGTTTTAAGATCCCATCTACTTCAGGCCCATTAACCTGTTCTCGTAACCTTGCTTCAGCTTATACATATTCTCACATTGTCTCCACAAAACTAAACAAAGAAATTGACCTGGGCCGCATGGCAGGCCCATTCCCCAAAATGCCAATAGAAAACTTAAGGGTCTCTCCATTGGGGGTGGTCCCAAAGAAGGAACCCAATAAGTTTAGTCTGATCCATCATCTGTCCTTCCCTCATGGAAGCTCAGTTAATGATGGAATCAATCAGGAACTTTGCACAGTCTCGTAAACTTCATTTGATACAGCGATTGCATGGGTTCAGAAGTACGGCAGAGGAGCTTTAATGGCAAAAACAGACATTGAAGCTGCCTTTAGACTCTTACCAGTCCATCCAGAAAGCTTCCATCTCTTGGGTTGTCAGTGGCAGGTTTTATGTAGACTTGTGTTTACCGATGGGCTGCTCCATCTCATGCTCCTTGCTCGAATCATTTAGCACATTTTAGAGTGGGTAGTAAAGAAGGAAGCCGGCGTGCGTTCTGTCCTGCATTATCTAGATGATTTGCTATGTATTGGTCCACCAAAGTCATTTGTTTGTGCTTCATTATTGGCAGCGATTCAGTCGGTTTTTAAGTGTTTTGGAGTACCGTTAGCATCATATAAAACAGAAGGCCCGTCTACACTTATCAAGTTTTTAGGAATTTTAATTGACAGTGAAGCAATGGAGTGCAGATTACCAGATGACAAGGTCAGTGATCTGCTGGAGGCAGTCAGAGAAGCTAGATCTCACCGTAAGATCAGATTAAAGGATCTACAATCGCTGTTAGGAAAAATGAATTTTGCGTGTCGCATTATTCCAATGGGTAGAGTTTTTTGTAGGCGCCTAGCTGCAGCTACCTCAGGCATAACCTTTCCACATCACTTTGTGCGGCTGGCTAGAACATTAAAGGACGATCTGGCGGTATGGGAACAGTTCTTAATGGAGTTTAATGGGAGGTCATTGTGGATCAGACCACCGGTTTCAAATTTTGATCTAGACATCCACACTGATGCAGCGGGGTCAACTGGTTTTGGTGCATATTGTTCTGGACAGTGGTGTGCAGATAGGTGGCCAGAGAGTTGGAGAAACAATGGGTTAACACGAAACTTAGTACTCCTTGAATTGTTCCCCATAGTGGTTGCTTGTGAAATTTGGTGCAATATTTTCCGAAACCGAAAAGTGAGATTTCATTGTGATAACTTGGGAGTTGTAGAAGTCATCAACAAACAATCAGCTTCTTCCCTGCCTGTTGTTACGTTGCTGCGTCATCTAGTGCTGCGCTGTTTAAAGTCAAATTGTCAGATTACAGCTGTGCATGTCCCCGGTGTGTGTAATTCTGTGGCTGATGCTCTGTCTCGTTTTCAGTGGGACAGATTCCGTTCGTTAGCCCCGATGGCAGAGGTACAAGGCAAGAAGTGCCCGGATTTTCTGTGGTCACTGCCAGTGACACCGCATACGCTCTGATAGAACGGTCTGTGGGTGTAAGCACATGGCAGAGGTACCAGTCAGCATGGAGGGAATGGGAAGACTTGTGTGCTCTAGTGGCACATGATGCCAGTGTACATGACAATGTTTCCTTGTTGTTATTTTACATTAGCAGGGCCTTTGTGGACGGTACTTCATTGTCCAGTATTGATAGTAAAATGTCTGGATTAGCTTTTTGGTTTAAGTTGCACGACTTCACTGATTACACAAAGCATTTTTTAGTTAAGCAAGCTCTAAAGGGTTACAGGAAAAGTTGTAAGAAGACCAGAGATAAACGGCGTCCGATTTCTTTCCAGTTATTGCAGCAGATACTGAGTGTACTAGGCCGAGTCTGTAGCAGTCCGTTTGAAGTGTTTCTCTTTAGTTGTGCATTCACACTGGCCTTCTTTGGAGCTTTTAGAGTCAGTGAGTTAGTGTCGAGTAGCTCCACCAGAAGTGGGGGTCTACAAGCCGAGGACGTGCATCAGTACACAGACAGATTGGAATGTTTTCTAGCAAAGTCAAAAACTGATCAACAGGGTAGAGGAAAATGGATCACATTGTTTCCTTTAAGCGGTTCCAGGGCCGGCCCGGTCATCTGTTTTAGAAACTATGTCTTAAGAAGGCCAAATATCCAAAGTTCATTACTAATTCATGAGGATTGTAAGTCATTGTCACAATTTCAATTCACAGCAGTTCTTAAAAAATGCCTGGCAATATTGGGAGAGTCTCCAAACGCATTCACGTCACACTCATTTAGGATAGGAGCAGCCACAGAAGCTGCTAGATGGGGCTTAGAGCCTGACATAGTTAAAAAAAAAAATCGGGAGATGGGAATCGAGCAGATTTAAGAGCTACATTAGATTACATTTATTATAAATGGCGTACATGTATATATATGGGTACATTTATTATAAATGGCGTACATGTATATATATATATATGTGTACATTTTGGCAATCTTATAGTAGTTGTGTCTTCATTTAGACAATTGTGTGATAATTGTGTTTTTTGTTTTTTGTTTTAGCTGAACAGCAATGCCTGGTTTGGATCATGGGACATTCATTTGTTTTTGGGGGGCCTTACGTGCAGCAGTCAGGCCTAATGGTAAACAGTTGGGGTTGCCCAGTTCCTTGGCACGGGTGACATGGATAGGAAAGAGGGGAATGCAGTGGCATCAGCTGTTAAAAGAAATCCAGTATCATGTGGAGTTCTACCGCCCCCCGGACGTCTTACTTATCCATTTAGGTGGTAATGATTTAGCAATAAGAACATCAAGACATTTAGTTAGGAACATAAAGCTCGATATGTTGAATTTATGGAGGTCTTACCCAGAAACAGTGGTGGTCTGGTCGGATATAGTAGCTAGACAAATGTGGAGAACAGCGCGATCAGTGGCTCGCATCAATAATACAAGGATAAAGGTTAATAAAAAAATAACAAAATTTGTGTTGGAAAACGGAGGGGTGGCCATACGTCACCAGATGCTTGAAAATACAAAGGAACATTTTTGGAGAGATGATAAGGTACATCTTAATGACATTGGCATTGATATATGGATGTTGGGAATACAAGAAGGAGTAGAACGAGCCATTAAGTTGTGGAGGAACTCACTCTTGTAAGGTGTCACAAGAGCGAGTCTTGGCGGGATGTGGTTGTTTAAACCCCCTCTTTGTTGGTTGGAGAATTATGTTTTTAATGGGGTCCCTGGGCCAGAGCTCAGCGGACAGTGGAATATGGGTCCCTGGGGAGGAGCTCAGTGGACAGTGGAATAGATGGGTCCCTGGGGAGGAGCTCAGCGGACACAAGGAAAATGATCAAGGGGTATACCCAGATTCCCCCTTGAGCTAGGTGTACACGGCGGAGGGGGATATGGGGCTGGGATTTATAACAACCACATCTCTGGGCCGATAATCTTGTTTTTTCTTGTTGATGTTTTTCTTATAAAAAATAAAGGGCTGCTGTGGCCAAAATTTTAATCCATGTCACGCAGTGTGTGGTGTCTTATTTATTAGGTTACCAGGAGCGCAATTCACTAGTCCATCAGTCAAGCAGAGTGAAGGCAGATAGCCGTAACGTACATGACTGAGGCAGTGATAGATCCAGGAAAGGGTTAAGGAGTAAGGGATGGGGGTTTTACCTAAGGAATGCGGTGGGGGGGGGTGAGTGAGCAGGAGGAGAGACGGGGGGGCAGGGGCCATATAAGAGATAGGTCCCATGTTAAGGTGTCATTCCTTTGTCCTGGACTCAAAGACTGAACCAGCAGTTGTCCCACCCACCCTCCCTATAATAAAGGAAAATGTATCAATATCAGGACTTTGCAACACTGTCAATATCTAACAATGTTTTGGTATTCGTACCGTTAATGATTGTTGTACGTATACCCTCTTTCACTTGTAAAGCGCCATGGAATAAATGGCGCTATAATAATAAATAATAATAATAATAAAGTATTCAACATCATCGGTATTTTGTCAACATTATTAGTATTGTATCAATTGTTATCAGTAATGTATCCAAATTGACAATGTCATATCAACATATTAATATTGTATTAACTTTTTAATATTGTATGTTACAGCAGCATTTGGCGGCGGGATGTGGTTGTTTAAACCCCCTCTTTGTTGGTTGGAGAATTATGTTTTTAATGGGGTCCCTGGGCCAGAGCTCAGCGGACAGTGGAATATGGGTCCCTGGGGAGGAGCTCAGTGGACAGTGGAATAGATGGGTCCCTGGGGAGGAGCTCAGCGGACACAAGGAAAATGATCAAGGGGTATACCCAGATTCCCCCTTGAGCTAGGTGTACACGGCGGAGGGGGATATGGGGCTGGGATTTATAACAACCACATCTCTGGGCCGATAATCTTGTTTTTTCTTGTTGATGTTTTTCTTATAAAAAATAAAGGGCTGCTGTGGCCAAAATTTTAATCCATGTCACGCAGTGTGTGGTGTCTTATTTATTAGGTTACCAGGAGCGCAATTCACTAGTCCATCAGTCATGTACAATCACTGTGCGGATCTCGTAGGGGAGTGAGTCCAGATCGATGGCGAGCAGCGCCTGCTGTGCGGACAGTGTTATTCCTACACCACAAATCTGAAATATTAAATGATTTATTGCTTCCCACAGACGTCTGACATTATTACATTTCCACCATATGTGTAACATGTCTGCGCCGGAGTCTCCACATCTCCAGCACGTGTCCGGGGAATTGCAGGACATCTTAGATAGTCTATGGGGGGTGAGATACCACCTATATAATAGTTTCCTTGCGTTTTCTATGTGGTTAGTGCATTTAGATTGGCTTCCAATAATTAGGAAGGATGCTCGCCATTGATCCGGTGTGAAGGTACAGTGTAAGTCTCTTTCCCATTTTTGCAGGTATGTGGTTAGCGAGGGCAGGGTATTCTCTAGCATATAATCATAGCTTATAGACAATGCTTTCATCTGTGCGGTGGGGGTCAGTAACATAGAGTACAGCTTAGATGGCGGTGCCGTCATCTGCTCCTTCCTTCCATAGAGGAAGTGTCGGATCTGCAGATATTTGTAGAAGTCCCTTTGTGGTATATTGTATCTCTCTCGCAATGATGAGAAGGGGATTAATTCCTCCCCATCATACAGATTCCCAATAGATGTGATTTGGCATAGTTTCCAGTTTTTAAGCTTTAGGTCAGGGATACAATGCTCCAGTGTCTCTATGGGGGCCTTAAGGAGTGCGATTTGTATAAGGCCTAATTTATTAGTTAACATCTTCCATAGCTCCAGCATCGCGTCTATGGTTGGGGATATGTTACAATTCCTGTGGAGACACGGGTGTCAGTGGGTGCTCTCGTCCACTAAAACCCGCCGCCTTTAGAAAGACAGCGTGGCTCAGGGCTCATCCCAACTGAACGCCGGCCTCCTTAACCGTGGGCGTAACACTACTCAGACAACACAGGGTGAGGGAACCACAATAATTAGACTTTATTGGATCCCCAAACAATTAACGGCACATAACACATAACCAGCAAAACACACAAATGTAACAGGCAACAGAGTCTCACCCTTCCGCTGGCTCACCAGGGATTTAGAATGTCCTTGCCTCAGAGGTTCCAGGGCCGCTTACTCCAGTCCAGCAGCACCCCGCTTTTGGCTCTGGAGAGCAATAACTAAGCAAACATGACTTAGCACACATAAGAACAATAGTCTGGCTGAATGTTAAGAAACTTTAACCCATGAGAGTCCATGTCGTCACATTCCTCCCCCTTCTTAATATTAGCCAGACATGATAGGCTTCCGATCATCCTTCTCCACCTGTCGAGAAAGCCCATCCGCATTTCCATGGTTCTTGCCCTGTTTATGGGAGATGGAAAAATTGTAAGATTGTAATGCCAGACTCCACCTGAGCAAGCGTCCGTTGTCTCCGGTAGTGCGATTTAGCCAACTCAATGGATTGTGGTCAGTGAGGACTGTGAACTCATTGCCATAGAGGTAGGGCTGCAATTTTTTTAGGGCCCAGACTATGGCCAGGCATTCTTTTTCTATGGTGGCATAAGCCCTCTCTCGGTCCAACAGCTTCCGGGAGAGGTATGCTATCGGATGTTCCTCACCGTTGTCCCCCACTTGGCTAAGTACAGCTCCTAGTCCTGTGTCCGATGCGTCTGTTTGGACAATGAATCTGCGACGGAAGTCAGGAGCAGTCAAGACTGGACTTTGGGCTAGCCGGTCTTTCAATTGGAGGAACGCAGTTTCACATTCTGGGGTCCAGATAAGGTTACGGGCATATCTTTTGGTTGTGAGGTCGGTGAGCGGTTTTGCTATGGTACTGTAATTGGGGATAAACTTTCGATAGTAGTTTGCGGTTCCTAGAAACGCACGGACCTGTTTTTGATTGACCGGGCGTGGCCACTGGATAATGGCTTCTACTTTTGCAGGTTCGGGACGAATGCACCCACTTCCCACCCGATGTCCCAGGTATAGCACTTCGGCCATCCCCATTTGGCATTTGTCAGGTCAGATGGTGAGCTGGGCTTTGGCTACCCTCTGCAGCACCTGGGACACATGCTGAAGATGCTCTTCCCAAGTGTCACTGAAGATAGCGATGTCATCCAAATAGGCCTGGGCATACCCCTGACATCCCTCTAGTAAATGGTCTACCATCATCTGGAAGGTGGCTGGGGCATTTTTCATCCCAAAAGGCATGCTGGTAAACTCAAAGAGGCCAAAAGGGGTTATGAAGGCCGATTTCTCTTGAGCTTCTTTTGTGAGTGGGATCTGCCAGTATCCCTTGCTCAAATCGAGGGTAGATATAAACCGAGACCCCCCTAACCTATCTAGTAGTTCCATCCACCCGGGGCATGGGGTAAGCATCTGTAATTGTGACCTCATTGAGCAGTCTATAGTCCACACAGAAACGAGTACTCTTGTCCTTTTTTGTAAAGTAAGAAATGGCATACACAGATTCTGCATAACGATAATAAACAATGATCACAATATAGTATAATGTGCAGAATGAGGACTACAATAACAGGACCAAATCGCTGTTATAACCATTATAATCCGTGGACATAGTCACACAAAGTATCTATCAATTACCCATAGAGTGCACAGAGGATAAGACTTAAGGGATATGAACATTGTCCACAAATCAGTAAGCAGATAAATAAAGGCACTTGCTGAAAGGCAATTCAAGACTTACATATTTACCTAAGGATATGATTAGCTGCAGTGGACTGCGCCCAATGCGCATTTCGGTGTTTCTGCTTACTGATTTGTGGACAATGTTCATATCCCTTAAGTCTTATCCTCTGTGCACTCTATGGATAATTGATAGATACTTTGTGTGACTATGTCCACGGATTATAATGTGCTCCATGTTTTGAGTCTGGAGCAATTTATGTAGTTTTCGCATTATATATAACACCTAATTCCTCTTGTGTGCATTGAGGATAATTGAGTTATGTATACAACTAAGGGATATTGATGTCCCCTCTTTTGAATATACTAAAATTCTTTATATTCAGTGCAGATTGTATTGTTTGACTGTGCATATATATTCGCAATCTTGACATTGTATATTGTCTTGCACAATTGTTGCATATGCTAGCTGCAGTGATGTATACCGGGTCTGACCCCCTTCACTTGTCCGCACTCTTTATTAATAAAATATATTTGGACCTATTTTGATCGCCTCTTGTCTTTTGCTTTTCTTGTCCTTTTTTGGCACAAACACCACACTGGCAGCCCATGGGCTATGGGAGGGGACTATGACTCCCATATTTAACATGTCATCACCCTTGGCCTTCATCATTGCCAACACAGGAGGGGTCACCCGGTAGGTGGGTTGTCTTAGTGGGGTGGCTGCCCCTGTATTGACATGATGCTGGACCAGGGGGGTTCTACCAGGCTGACTTGTGAACAGGGTTTCATATGTTCCGAGTATGTCTGATATCTGTCGCTTCTGTGATAGAGAAAGCTGCTCCCCTAGTGATACATCTTTTACCCCCATTTCCCTTTTGGAGTCCACTAATAGGTCTGGGATCTGGTCCAACTCTGGATCATCTAACTCTGGACAGCAAACTGCTAAATTGGTGACTTCTCGTTCCTCATAAGCTTTTAGCCTGTTGATGTGGTAGGTACGCTCACGAACACCTACTCGATCCAGGGCCACGGTGTAGTCAGTATTGCCACATTTCTTGGTAATGGTGAATGGACCCGCCCACATGGCTTGCAGCTTGTTTTTCCGCACCGGTACTAGTACTAGGACCTTCTGTCCACAGGCAAATTCTCGGGGCCGGGCAGTGTGGTCGTAACCGTTTTTGCCTTTCCTGAGCCACTTCTAAATTCCCATGGGCTAACGCCATGAGGTGCCTCATCCTTTCCCTAAACTTTTGAACATAGTCCAGTATGGGAACCTCTTCTGTGGGGAAGGTACCCTCCCAACTCTCTCGTACCAGCTCTAGGGGCCCTCGTACCTTTCGGCCGTACAGCAATTCAAAGGGAGAGAACCCAGTGGAGTCCTGCGGCACCTCCCGGTAAGCAAAAAAGGAGCTGCTGGAAGTTTTTCTCCCAGTCCCCCCCCCTCGGACTCCACATATCGGCTAATGAGCAGTTTGAGCGTTTTGTTGAAGCGCTCACACAATCCATTTGTTTCAGGATGGTAGGGGGTTGTGCGCATGGGGCGGACTCCATGTTTTTCCCACAGGGTGTGAATCAGTTCACTTTGGAACTGTGCCCCCTGGTCAGTCAATACTTCCTGTGGAAACCCTACCCGGCTAAAGATGTCCAGTAGAGCTTGAGCCACGTGCTCTGCATCTATGGAGGTTAAGGCAACGGCTTCTGGGTAACGGGTGGCAAATAGTGATGAGCGAGTACTAAAAAGCTCGGGTGCTCGAGGCTCGGGCCGAGCATCCCAAGATACTCGTGTACTCGGCCCGAGCACCGAGCTCAATGTTATCCTATGGGAGACCCGAGTATTTTTATGAAATGACCCCCCGGCAGCATGTAGAAACCCTAAAAATGTCACAAAAGTCTCAGAAGAGTGCTCAAATGACATGGCAACAGCATGGGGAAGACCCCTTGAAGCATTTATCACTCAAAAGTCACAGCTGTGAACAATTTTGTCCGCGTTTTACGTCATTTTTACAGACTCACCAGAAAACCTTCAAAAATGACACCAAAATGAATTTTCATGGCGGAAATGTTAAGGGCACATACCCAATAGTGAGATAGAGCTGGTGTATGTTACTTTTGGAGATTACATGAAAGATTTTACGTGAAAACATTGTGTGGCACTCCGATGTCCCTGAGAAGAGACGCACATGAAGGCCTCTTGAGTCTAATGTGCCCATTTTGAGGAAGTGAGTCTTTGTAGTATTTTCCTTTGCCAGGGCAGTCCAAAATTGTGAGGTTCACCAATGCCCCTGCATACAGACGTGCATGAGGGCCTGTAAACCTGAAGTGCCCATTGTAAGGAAGTGGGTCTATTGTAGTATAGCCCTTAGGCAGGGCAGCCAAAAATTGGGAGACTCCACATTGTCCCTGGATAGAGACGTGCATGAGGGCCTGTAAACCTGAAGTGCCCATTGTAAGGAAGTGGGTCTATTGTAGTATAGCCCTTAGGCAGGGCAGCCAGAAATTGGGAGGCTCCACATTGTCCCTGGATAGAGACGTGCATGATGGCCTGTAAACCAGAAGTGCCCATTGTAAGGAAGTGGGTCTATTGTAGTATAGCCCTTTGGCAGGGCAGCCAAAAATTGGGAGACTCCACATTGTCCCTGGATAGAGACGTGCATGAGGGCCTGTAAACTTGAAGTGCCCATTGTAAGGAAGTGGGTCTATTGTAGTATAGCCCTTTGGCAGGGCAGCCAAAAATTGGGAGGCTCCACATTGTCCCTGGATAGAGATGTGCATGAGGGCCTCAAAACATTGTTCCCATTGCAAAGGAGCGGGTCTCCTGTCGTTGTAATGTCCATTCTGAAAGAATGGGCGAAAAAATTTACCACTGGGGGTATACCTGAAACAACGGCCTAACTATTGTAACGGTCATCATGGTGGCGCATGAGGAGAAGGAGGAGCAGTCCAGCGATTATCCAAAGTCCAGAAGTGTGTACCCATGGGTGAGTGGAGGTACATGGCAAATTCCCGTTACAAACTTTAAATTCCGCTCTCATTTGCTGGTGGTGTGGTGAAGTCTGGCCCAATCCAACCCTTGTTCATCTTGATCAGAGTCAGCCTGTCAGCATTTTCAGTTGACAGGCGGGTGCGTTTATCTGTAATGATTCCACCTGCGGCACTAAAAACACGCTCTGACAAAACGCTAGCGGCAGGGCAGGCCAGGACTTCCAAGGCGTAGAGAGCCAATTCATGCCATGTGTCCAGCTTGGATACCCAATAATTGTAAGGCACAGAGGAATGTCGGAGTACAGTTGTTCGATCTGCAAGGTACTCCTTGAGCATCTGGGCAAACTTAGGATTTCTTGTGGCACTACCCCGCACCTCAGGTGCCGTGGTACGTGAGGGGCTGAGAAAACTGTCCCACATCTTAAAGACTGTTCCCCTACCTCTGGCGGATTGGACTTGTGCCCCTCTCGGCTGTACGCCTTGGTTGTCCACTGATTCCTGACCTATGCCGTTAGCGTTTTGTGAGGGGAATGCTTTGCCTACTTCCGTGACTATGGCCTTCCGGAACTGCTGCATTTTGGCTGACCTCTCCGCCTCGGGAATAAGATACATAAAGTTCTCCTTGTAGCGTGGGTCTAACAGTGTTACCAACCAGTAATGATTGTCGGCCAAGATGTTCTTAACGCGAGGGTCACGAGACAGGCAGCTTACCATAAAGTCAGCCATGTGCGCCAGACTCTTAACAGCCAGTACTTCAGTATCCTGACCAACACGATTGACTGAACATGCTGTCCTCCTCCTCATCTACCCTGTCCTCTGGCCAGCCACGCTGAACCGAGGATATGACTGGTGTGCATGTCATATCCTCAATTTGGCCGGAGAGTTGCTCCATGTCTTCATCCTCCTCCTCGTCATAGTCCTCCACTGCACATTGTGATGAGACGAGGCTCGGCTGTGTGTTATCACCCACACCCACTACTGTTTCTTGCTCCAACTCATCGCGCTCCGCCTGCAATGCATCATGTTTGTTTTTGAGCAGAGACCGTTTTAGAAGGCAGAGAAGCGGTATGGTGACGCTAATAATGGCGTCATCCCCACTCACCATCTTGGTGGAGTCCTCAAAGTTTTGGAGGATGGTACATAGGTCGGACATCCATCTCCACTCCTCAGGTGTTATGTGTGGAGTTTGACCCATTTCCCGACGGCTTAGGTGATGCAGGTACTCAACAACTGCCCTCTTCTGCTCACATATCCTGACCAACATGTGCAGAGTTGAATTCCAACGCGTGGGGACATCACACACTAGTCTGTGAGCCGAAAGATGCAAACGGCGCTGAAAGCCGGCAAGGCCGGCTGAAGCAGTAGGTGACTTTCGAAAATGTGCAGACAGGCGGCGAACTTTTACCAGCAGATCAGACAGCTCTGGGTATGACTTTAGAAACCGCTGAACCACGAGGTTGAGCACATGGGCCACGCATGGAACATGTGTCAGCTGGCCTCGCCTCAAAGCCGCCACCAGGTTCCGGCAATTGTCACACACGACCTTTCCTGGCTTTAGGTTCAGAGGTGTGAGCCAGTGATCTGCCTGCTGTTTCAGAGCTGTCCACACCTCTTCTGCATTGTGGGGTTTGTCACCTATGCAGATTAGCTTCAGCACAGCCTGTTGCCGCTTCGCCGAGGCAGTGCTGCAGTGCTTCCAGCTTGGGACTGGTGTGGAGGGTAAAGTGGATGAGGATGCGCAGGAGGAGGATGAGGCTGAGGAGCATGACATTCCGGAGCTGTAGAGTGTGGGTGAAACCCTAACTGAGGTAGGGCCTGCAAACCTTGGTGTGGGAAGGACGTGTTCCGTCCCTCGCTCAGACTGGGTCCCAGCTTCCACAATATTAACCCAGTGTGCCGTCAATGAGATGTAGCAGCCTTGCCCACAAGCACTTGTCCACGTGTCTGTGGTTAGGTGGACTTTGGGTGAAACAGCATTGTTCAGGGCACGTGTGATGTTTTGTGACACGTGGTTATGCAATGCGGGGACAGCACACCGGGAGAAATAGTGGCGGCTGGGGACCGAGTAACGTGGGACAGCTGCCGCCATCAGGTCGCGGAATGCTTCTGTCTCCACCAGCCTAAAAGGCAACATTTCCAGCGCAAGCAGTCGCGAAATGTTAGCATTTAGAACTGTGGCATGTGGGGCGTTGGCAGTGTATTTGTGCCTGCGTTCAAAGGTTTGCTGAATGGATAACTGAACGCTACGCTGGGACAAGGACGTGCTTGATGATGGTGTTATTTCTGCGTAGGCAACTGCAGGTGCAGGGCCGGAGGAGGCTTGTTCGCAGGCTGCATGGACAGGGGATTGGCTCGCATGCACAACAAGCGAAGACGTAGCAGTGACATCAGCAAGCACTGCTCCTCAACTCTGTTGTACCTCCCACAAAGTCGGGTGCTTGGCTGACATGTGCCTGATCATGCTGGTGGTGGTCAGGCTGCTAGTTTTGGTACCCCTGCTGATGCTGGCACGGCAGGTGTTGCAAATGGCCTTTTTAGAATCATCTGGAGCCAACTTAATAAACTGCCAGACTCGGGAAGACCTAACATTTGTACAGGCACCTTGTGTCATGTTGTTGTTCCGGGGAACGGTTGCCTGACTTCTGCCTGGGGCCACCACCCTTCTTCTTACTGCCTGTTGGGATGCTACGCCTCCCTCCCCCTGTGCACTGCTGTCCTCGCTCTGCATATCCTCCTGCCAGGTTGGGTCAGTTACTGGATCATCCACCACGTCGTCTTCCTCTTCCGCACCCTGCTCCTCCTCCTGACTTCCTGAAAATTGTGTCTCATCATCGTCCACCCCTTGTTGAGACACATTGCCAACTTCGTGAGAACGTGGCTGCTCAAATATTTGGGCATCTGTACATACGATCTCCTCATGACCCACTTCAACAGGAGCTGGCGAGAGGCCAGAATGTGCGAATGGAAACGTGAACAGCTCTTCCGAGTGTCCAAGTGTGGGATCAGTAATGTCCGTGGACGTGTACTCAGCCTTGTGGTAGGAAGGAGGATCAGGTTCTGAAATGTGCGGTGCAGTATCACGGCTACTGACACTTGACCGTGTGGAAGACAGAGTGTTTGTGGTGGTGCCAATCTGACTGGAAGCATTATCCGCTATCCAACTAACAACCCGTTGACACTGGTCTTGGTTCAAGAGCGGTGTACTGCTGCGGTCCCCAAGAATTTGGGACAGGACGTGCGAGCGAGTAGATGTGGCCCTTTGTTGTGGCGAAACTACAGCTTGCCCACGACCTCGGCCTCTGCCTGCACCACCATCACGTCCACTTCCTTGTTCGTTGCCAACGCCCTTGCGCATTTTGCAATGCTGTGCTGACGTGTATTCACTAGACTTGTGCGTTATATCCAAGTTTGTGCAAAACGCACACAAGTGCACCTGTACACTGCCACCGACAGGCACATACGTGCGGTTTTTAAATGCAAGCACGGACGCACTAAGAACCTAACAGGTTTTTAGGAGCGACAATTACTGAGAAGTTTGACACTATCAGACACTGCTGACTGACGTGTATTATATTCACTAGACTTGTGCGTTATATCCAAGTTTGTTCAAAACGCACACAAGTGCACCTGTACGCTGCCACCGACAGGCACACACGTGCGGTTTTTAAATGCAAGCACGGACGCACTAAGAACCTAACAGGTTTTTAGGAGCGACAATTACTGAGAAGTTTGACACTATCAGACACTGCTGACTGACGTGTATTATATTCACTAGACTTGTGCGTTATATCCAAGTTTGTGCAAAACGCACACAAGTGCACCTGTACGCTGCCACCGACAGGCACACACGTGCGGTTTTTAAATGCAAGCACGGATGCACTAAGAACCTAACAGGTTTTTAGGAGCGACAATTACTGAGAAGTTTGACACTATCAGACACTGCTGACTGACGTGTATTATTCACTAGACTTGTGCGTTATATACTAGTTTGTGCAAAACGTGTACCTGTAAGCTGCCACCGACAGGCACACACGTGCGGTTTTTAAATGCAAGCACGGACGCACTAAGAACCTAACAGGTTTTTAGGAGCGACAATTACTGAGAAGTTTGACACTATCAGACACTGCTGACTGACGTGTATTATTCACTAGACTTGTGCGTTATATACTAGTTTGTGCAAAACGCACACAAGTGCACCTGTACGCTGCCACCGACAGGCACACACGTGCGGTTTTTAAATGCAAGCACGGACGCACTAAGAACCTAACAGGTTTTTAAGGAGCGACAATTACTGAGAAGTCTGACACTATCAGGACTGTTTTAGACTGTGTACACCAGCCCCAGATATGGTGATGAAGGCTGGTATACGGTCACCACTAGGAATGGCTATATACCCTGCCTGCCTGCCTGTATACAGCTACAATAGTCCTGAGAAGGACTCTTCTGGTCACTAACCTGTATTCCGACCTGGCTATACCCTGCCTGCCCTGCCTGTATACAGCAACAATAGTCGTGAGAAGGACTCTGCTCCTGTACTCCGACCTAGCTATACCCTGCCTGCCTGTATACAACTACAATAGTCCTGAGAAGGACTTCTGGTCACACTGTTTGCAGCCCGGCTACGGAAATAACTATAAAGGGCCGCAAACCTTTCCCTGAAGCAGCAACACTCTCCCTGCACTAACTGTCTGGATGGCTGTGTGCAGAGCACAGCGCGCCCGCCGGTATAAAGGCTCGGTCACGCTGTGCAGGCCGGCCAATCACTGCAATTCCACAACTAACAGGGCTGTGGCATTGCAGTGGTCTGCCAGCCAATCCCTGCATGAGGGCTGGCTCTCAAAAGAGCGCCAACATGCTGGGTTGAAGACCACGAGTACAGCACGAGTATCGCGAGATTACTCGGTCCCCGCCGAGTAGCCCGAGTACAGTGATACTCGTGCGAGTACCGAGTAGTGACAAGCATACTCGCTCAACACTAGTGGCAAAGTCTACCAGGGTGAGGATGAATCTTTTTCCACTGCGGCTGGGGATGGCTAAGGGGCCTACTATATCAATGGCAACTCTCTGGAACGGTTCTCCTATCAAGGGCATGGGTTGAAGTGGGGCACGGCATGGGGCTCCCCCCATACGCTGACACACTGGGCAAGAGGCTCTGTATTTTTGCACTTCTTGAGTGACCCTTGGCAAGAAAAAACTACACAGCAGGCGGGCCCGAGTCTTTTTGGTCCCCATGTGCCCAGCCGCAGGAACATCATGAGCTAAACGCAATAGTTGGGGTCGGTATTGCTGGGGTACCACAAGCTGATGTACACGGGTCCAGGGTTTTTCTGGGCAGGATGCGGGCTTCTCCCGATATAAGAGGCCTTTTTCCCATCTATATACCTCCCCCTGATTTCCTCCCCCAGGTTGGGCGGCCGCACTACGGATAAGCTCTAGGGTGGGGTCTGACAGTTGAGCTTCCCTGAACTCCTTACGATCTATCTCCCCCCAATCAATGGCCACAGTTGAGTCTGATGTACTCACATTTGTTGGCTCTGATGAGGAGGCTGAAGATTGAGGAGTTGGGTTCTCCTCTGATGGGCTGGAAGAAAGACCTGCACCAGGATGGTGTTTGGCTTGGCTGCGGTTGATGGCGGTGACAAACTGGCTGGATAGTCCTTGTCCTAGGTCATTTCCCAAAATTACAGGGGTGGGGAGGCCGTCCATGAGCCCCACTTCAACCTCTCCTTGGTCAGTTCCCCAGTCCAACTGCACTCATGCCAGAGGGATGTTCGAGCGCTGGCCCCCAGCAAGGGTGATGGTCACTTGGCGGCCAGGTAAATGATGTTCTGTGGGAACAATATCTGGGGTGACCAGGGTGATGGAAGATCCAGAGTCTCGAAGTCCCTGAGCCTGTATATCACCCACCTTGACCGTCTGGATGTGGGGATGGAGGTTAGCTGGTGTACGGTGTCTGGCCTGCCGTAGGGTGTGGACTGGATAAACCACTTCCTCAGCTATTGGTATTTCTCGGGAGTAGCATTCCTCAAATCTCGTTGGTTCATCTCGGCATATGTTGACTGGTAGACGGGCTCCAGGCATGGGGCCCCGGTTTTGTAGACACTCTTTGGCCATGTGTCCAAGGCGCCCACACGTATAACAGCGCCGTGGATTAGACAAGTCACCCACCCTGTTGGTAAACCTTTGTCTTGTTAGGGCTTCTGTGGGGTAATGAGTTAGTCCAGCACGTGAGTCTGGGGGGTCGCTTGGATCCATGGTTGAGGGACCTCCTCAGATCGGTGGGCCTATTGGGCCTCCAGCTGGGTCGGTTGGCTGTAAATTCGTCAGCCAATCGCGCTGCTTGCTCTGGGGTGTCGGGCTTCCTGTCAGCTACCCATTCTCGGATTTCTGGGTCCATCTGCTCCAGCAGCTGTTCAAG
>NW_027442674.1:0-89227 GCF_048569485.1 Anomaloglossus baeobatrachus | reverse complement strand
AGGAATGCCGACAGATAGTGATCCCCAATGGTCCTCACACCCTGGCAATTAGGAGTCTCTGATTCCCGGTTTTGTGGCTTCATCAGGAATCCAATTTGATACTGCAGGCCTCATAGAAAGAGACTATTTTAGCTCGTTCACCACTCAAGCCCGTTTCCACCAGTTTATAACCTTTTACATGCTTCACAGGAAAATAAAAAAAGCAATATGGAAGGAAAAAATGAATCTAACTTTTTCCCACAAAAATGTTACTATAGCACCAAAATTTTGCACTTTCACAAGGGTAACAGGAGAAAATGCAATGTTCAGTTTGTTGTTCAATTTCTCCTAAATAAACCAATACCTAATATGTGATGGAAAACTACTGTTATGGCACATGGCAGGGCTTGGAAGGGAATGAGTGCCATTTGACTTCTTGAATGCAAAACTGACTGGAATAATTATCAGACGCCATGTCATGCTTGGAGAGTCGCGTATTTGCCTAAGCAATGGAAACCGCCCACAAATTACTCTAATGGACACACCAATTCTTGGGCGATTGCGGGCTGCTATTTTTATCCTGAGGGGGCCCAATAACCATGGAACTCCCCTGCCTGAGAATACTAGCCACTTTATCTTGGCTGGGTATCAAAATTGGGGAAATGTCACAACGATTTTTTAATGTATATATTTAAATAATTAAAAAACGCATGGTGTTCCTCATATTATCATATACTGCCAAGATAAACGCACACAGCTGGGTGCTGCAGCATGTGCTTTATTTATATTATATTATATTAAAGCATCTGCTTTATTTGTGCCGGGTACCAAAATACGAGGGACCATACATAATTTTTTTTTAAATTATTTACTTATTTTTAGTCCACGCTAGGGACCCAGACAGCTAGTGTGATGGCAACCAATCACAGACGCTGGCACAGAGGGTGGGTGGGGGTAGCAAGACTGCAACAAATCACCAACACTGTTACAGAGAGTGGGCGGGGAAATAGTGCATATTCATGAACTTTAATGATCGGACCGGACGCAGTGTGACAGCAATGGGGAAACTCACTAAGCATAATTCTACTGCTTTAATGACTACAAGTCATTTTTTTTCCACTGCGCCTCCCATAATGCCAGTAGTTAAGATGGCTACAGCATTACTGTGATTGGGAAGCAATCATCGCATGTGTAGAGGCTGAAAATCAGGCAACAAATATGTGGTGAGGAGACTCGAAAATCACGAGGCAAGGAGAAAAATACAAAAATAATCAATATGGTGTAAGATTACCCAAAATTTATGATAGAAATAGCAGGGCAATACTGATATGTGGGTGCCAAAAACAAAGTAAAATATAACTTTTATTAATGAATAACAATAAAAAACACACTGACAGACAAACAAATAAGCTGTAATGAAACAGGCAGAGTCCCAAAAAGAATTCACATAGGAGAAAGATCCAATGGGGAAAAAAAAAAAAATCCAATTAAATACTTAAAATGTCCATCTAGGATATAGGAGGGGGGGGACAGTCGTATCTTTATCACAACCATAGGGATGATATGAACAAAAAGCAGTAAGAGAAAAAGGTCACCATAAAATAGAGGGGGAGTTCAAATATTATTACCACACCATACTCTCCTTGGTGGCAACCCTTTGACTTCAGTCATCAAAGCTCCTGGACCTCCCGACACAATTTGTTACACTCATCAGGGGAGAGACAGTAGCCAGTAGAGCAGTTAGATCTTACTCATGAATAATGCTGGGCAAATACAGAAACATCCGGGCGGTGTATTTTATTAACCATAGGATACATTCTATGTGTATAGCTCTTCATTTGACCTTCTCACTCATACATGGTTCCTGCCTACAGACTGCCTTTATCCAGGCTTTGAGTGGGATGGGTTGTTTAGGCTATACTCATGAACGTGTTTTTCTCTGCTATGTGTGCTTTGAATTAAGCTATATCTCCCCCTGAATTCTTTTGGGAGGTTTATGACTGCATAATAACAGTTTATTGATTAATAACTGTAATTGGTCCCCCCACCCCCCGGTTATTTCTCTTATGAGAATTCACTTTGGGACACTGCCTGTTTCATTACAGCTTAGGCTAGGTTCACATTTCCGTTGTTTTGCATCAGTCACATGCATTGCTTGACGCATGTGACTGATGCGTTGTACAATGGATGACAAGAATTGAATTGTCGGACTCTGTTGTAAAAGAGAGAACGATCAGCCACCGACTTTTGAGAGCGAATAGATGATC
The DNA here is from genome assembly GCF_048569485.1 of Anomaloglossus baeobatrachus. Lineage (NCBI taxonomy): Eukaryota > Metazoa > Chordata > Amphibia > Anura > Aromobatidae > Anomaloglossus > Anomaloglossus baeobatrachus. The sequence continues at coordinate 86,981 of NW_027442674.1, read as the reverse complement.
TCCCGGCGGCCGGCTAATGAGAGCGATCAGATGATTGCTCACAGCAGCCGGCCGCCAGGTGATCAGCTGATCGCTCACAGCAGCCGGCCGCTGGGTGATCAGCTGATAGCTCACAGAAGCCGGCCGCCGGGTGATCAGCTGATCGTTCGGCCGCTGAGTATGGTTCCGGGGGGTGGAGTGCGGGGTGAGTGGAGCCGAGCAGGGCCATGGCGTTGAGGACGTCAGTGTCGGAGACTGCATGGCTGGGGACAGGTGAGAGTGTGTGTGTGTGTGTGTGTCTGTGTACATGCGGAGTGCGTGAGGGGGCAGAGCTGAGCGGGGAAGTGTCGGGCTCCCTGCACACGTAGCCAGGGTAAATATCGGGTAACTAAGCTAAGCACTTTGCTTGGTTACCCGATATTTACCTTGGTTACCAGCGTACACCGCTTAGCGCTGGCTCCCTGCACACGTAGCCAGGGTAAATATCGGGTAACTGAGCAAAGCGCTTTGCTTAGTAACCCGACGTGTACCCCGGTTATGTGTGCAGGGAGCCAGAGAGAGCATGCGCAGCGAAAGCCTACGGATTGCACTGCTCAAAAAACTTTACAGGCTGCATTCCTGCCGCCCGACGGTCAGTCGTTCCATGACTGATCAGTCGGGCGGAGGATGCAACGCAGTGTCATCAGTCACAATCCACCGCTAATACAAGTCTATGGGAACAACGGAATCCGCCAAACGGATTCTGTTGTTTACCAGAGCCGCGGATTGTGACTGATACAAATTGACGGAAATGTGAACCTAGCCTTATTTGTTTGTCTGTCAGTGTGCTTTTTATTGTTAGTCATTAATAAAAGTTATATTTTACTTTTTGGCAGACACATATCAGTATTGCCTTGCTAAGGACCAAAATACTCAACGAGTAACGAATAACGTGAACACTGTACTATTCGTGCGAGTAACAAAAATCACGAGGCAGGGACCGAATGACTCGAGTAACGAATAACGTGAATACTGTACTATTTGTGCGAGTAACAAAAATCGCTCATCACTAATTATAACTAATGTACTCAATGAGTTTATTCGAGAATTTTAGATCTAACAGCATGATCTATTTAGTTTCTATCTTTAGAAAAGGTTTTTTTTAATGTCTCCTCCACAGATATAAACATTTAGGGTAAGTTCACACAGTGCGTTTTTCGCGGCGTTTTTGCGCAGTTTTCGGGTGCGTTTTTGCTCAGAAAACTGCATGACTTTGCTTCCTCAGCAAAGTCTATGAGTTTTCATTTTTGCTGTCTGCACACAGCGTTTTTTTTCAGCTGCGTTTTTGTGGTGCCACAAAAACGCAGCATGTTAATTATTCTCGCGTTTTTCACTGCGCTTTTCATCCATTGAGTGCAATGGGATGTTGAAAGACGCAATGAGAAACGCAAATAGCTGCGTTTTGGTGCGTTTCCAAGACCAAAAACGCAGCTATAAACGCAGGAGGTGGGTAGTAAAGTGACATGTACAGGAAGAGGATTCCTTCTGTCAGTAAACACAGAAGCGTGAATCCTCCCGGTACCGTCATCGTCGCGTCCACCTCCAGTCCTGTGCATGTATGCTGCCGTGCGGCGCCATGTCTGGGCGGGAGGTGGAAGCGGCTGCGAAAACAAAAGTGAACAGTAGAAAAAAAAAAAGTTATACTCACCTGCTTGCAGCCTCCCGGTGCCATGCCCGCTCCCATCTCCTCTCACGGTATCACCGCTCCGGCTGTGTGCAGACAGCCGGGACATCTCCGATAGATGCAGGACCTGGCGATGGATCACCTGATGCAGTCACCTGACGCATCAGGTAATCGTAAGTATCGCGGTGACGCGGGCGCCCAGCCGGTTTAAGCTATCAGCGGATGCGTCAGGAGACTTCATCCCTGATTACCGGCAGCTGCTGCAGCGATCGGACAGGATCAGACTCCCGCCCCATCGCTCCAGGAGCTGCCGGTAATCAGCACATAAGTGAGTATTTTTTTTTTTTTTTTTTTGCACCGATGCATCTGCTGATTGCATAAACGGCTTTTATACAATCAGCTGCTGTGTGATGTGCTTCAGCCCCTAGAACCTGACACATCATCTGATCGCTTTGCCTTCCAGCAAACCGATCAGATGATATTGGATCCGGATTGGACGGCGCGAGACCCTTGACCCAGGATTACTGCGGAGGGGGGTTCATTATTTCAATAAAGATGGAGTCACTAATTGTGTTGTGTTTTATTTCTAATAAAAATATTTTTCTGTGTGTTGTGTTTTTTTTTTATCTTTACTAGAAATTCATGGTGGCCATGTCTAATATTGGCATGACACCATGAATTTCGGGCTTAGGGCCAGCTATACAGCTAGCCCTAACCCCATTATTACCCAGCGAGCCACACGGCATCAGGGCAGCTGGAAGAGTTGGATACAGCGCCAGAAGATGGCGCTTCTATGAAAGCGCCATTTTATGGGGTGGCTGCGGGACTGCAATTCACAGCGGGGGTGCCCAGAAAGCATGGGCACCCTGCACTGTGGATTCCAATCCCCAGCTGCCTAGTTGTACCCGGCTGGACTCAAAAATTGGGCGAAGCTCACGTCATTTTTTTTTTAAAATTATTTCATGAAATTCATGAAATAATTAAAAAAAAAAGGGTTTCCCTATATTTTTGGTTCCCAGCCGGGTACAAATAGGCAGCTGGGGGTTGGGGGCAGCCCGTACCTGCCTGCTGTACCCGGCTAGCATACAAAAATATGGCGAAGCCCACGTTATTTTTTTTGTTTGGGGGGGGGCAAAGAAATCCTGCATACAGTCCTGGAAGGAGGATGCTGAGCCTTGTAGTTCGACAGCTGCTGTCTGCTCTCCTGCATACACTATTGGATGGAGGATGCTGAGCCTTGTAGTTCGACAGCTGCTGTCTGCTCTCCTGCATACACTATTGGATGGAGGATGCTGAGCCTTGTAGGTCTGCTCCCCCTGACTCTCCCTCAAGCATACAGTCCTGGATGGAGCATGCTGAGCCTTGTAGTTCTGCAGCTGCTGTCTGCTCTCCTGCATACACTATTGGATGGAGCATGCTGAGCCTTGTAGTTCTGCAGCTGTCTGCTCTTCTGCATACACTAGTGGAGAATGAAGAACACATTGAAGAAGGAAATGACATCAGACCTTTTTTTTTTGTTCACTGATAAAAAACGCATAAAGACGCAGTGAGCAAAAACGCAGCAAAACGCAGCAAAAAAACGCACCAAATCGCGGCAAAACACGTGCGTGTTTTGCCGCGTTTTTTTGCCGCGGGTGCGTTTTTGTGCGTTTTTGCCGCAAAAAACGCACAAAAACGCAGCGTCAAAAAAACGCAGTGTGTGAACCTAGCCTTATGTCGTCTGTTCCTCCAATATGGAAACTTTTGAGATTACAATGATGGAAGTCATGAAAATGTAGTGGAATTGGATGTCATTTATCACTGCTTTTATATTTTTAACATGTTCAAGGGCACAGACTTTTAGCTATTGAGTCGTTATGCCTGCATATGCAAGGTTGCAGGGACAGGTTGCTAAGTAGATGACTGACGTGGCATTGCAAGTAAGATTATGCACAATTCTATATCTCTTCAAACCTTTTGAGTCAGAGAAAGAGAATGTTCTGACCATGTATAAGGTGGGCCATAAGTATGGATGGATACACTCTGATAAAAAAAAATAAAGTTGAATTAAAAATGGCTGCTTTGCAGATGGCCACCATGGGCATGACCCGGCCTCAAATGTTTTGCCCCTCCCATGTACTAATAAGCCACAAACGGTAAGGTGATATCATCAGGGTGTATCCATACTTATGGCCCACCCTTTATTTACATTTACATTCAGAACAATTACTGCATGCCAGCGGCTGGCTGCCAGATTTTGGCCTGGGGGGAAAGTACACAGGAGTGGCCCATGAATAGCAACCCATTCTTAATAGGAATCTGTCATTAGGTTTTACTGATATATAAAGTACAGCCACCGCCTTTAAGACTTCTTTTACAGTAATCTAGTAAGCTGCATGTATTTCCCCAAGCCCCTCTGCATAGTACAGAAAAAGAGCTTTTATTATACCCACCGCCATTGCGGTCCGGTCCGATGGGCATCTCTGGTCTTGATCCAGTGCAGCTTCTTCTTACAATCGCCATCGCCATTAGGCTGAGGAAAGTATTGCAGTGTGCATGTGGCGGCTTTTTTTCTGGGTAATCAGCACTCTTTAGCCTTACCCAGCCCTTGCCACATCAAAGAGAAGTATGCCTGTGCAGGAGCGAGGTCGGGAAACACATGTGGATGACGTAGGACACATCCGCTACACAACGCAGGGAAAGGCAATGGCTATTGTAGGAAGAAAAAAGGCTCCAGATCAAGACCAAAGGTCCCCATCGGACTTGGTCGCCAGTTGTGGATATAAAAAAAAAAAAAATCCCTTATTTGTGCTATGCTTGGGGTCATACACGCAGCTTACTATAATGCTGTAAAAGCGGATTTAAAGGTAGTGGCCGTACTTTATATTAGGAAAAACCTTGTGACAGGTTTATGTTCAGCTGCTTCATAGGCTGTATTCACTCAGCCATATTGTCTGTGAGTACGGCCTGTGGAAAAAACTGACAGCACTTGGACCGGTTCCTCTGAGCTCTTGCACTTCTCAGGTGTCATACATGGGTACGTATTACAATCTTTAAGCCAGATATACGCTTTCAAATATGCAGTAAAGCAATGTACACTGTGCTTTTCTACACTCCTCAAAAAAACATATCCTGAGTAACAGTGGTCACACATAAGCATATGTAGCACCCCATGGGGCAGGCGGATTAACCTACTCATCGCCGGGCCGTCGACTGGGACGGTCACGGGCGGCCTAGCCCGCTTCCGTTGCCCCGTGGTGTACAGAAGATGGCAGGGAAAGATGATGGGTGTACTTGTGAGGTGGTTGTCGTGACGCCACCTGGGGTATGCGGCCAGGGAATGGGCCACCGCTGCTGTCACTGTCCTCTGGAGCAGATGGTAGTAGCAGCCAGGGATGGGATTTCTCTCCACAGGTAGAACGGGCCCCAGGGAGGATGATGAGGGGACTAGTAATGGCAGCAGGGAGCAGCAGTACGGTTAATAAGGAGTCAGAGTCTATAGCTGTGGTTCCACGTTGTTTACTCACTTTTGTACAATGCCGCTCACTCAGATAATATCGGTCATGTGCTATGATGGGCTCAGTCTAACCTGAATCCCTTTAGAGATTAGTCCGGTTTGGTGTTTGGTTGGTTTCTCCTTGTAACGGCTGTCTGTGGATCCCCTGGCTTGAAGCTACGAGGGGACCCTGGGTTTCACAAGATGCACTCTTGTCCCTATCTGCAGGTGCCGCAGTTCCGATGTGGGGTCCGGCTTGAAGCGAGGCCCCGGATCCTATATGGCACTGTGCTGTCGGGTGCTGTGTGGGCAAGGAAGCTTGAAACTTTCCCCGACCGGACAGATTCTGGAAATCCAACGTGAAGTATGATATTCCCTAGGGTCCTGCCGCCCTGTGTGGCACTGACTCCGTGGGGAGCAGGTTCACTCTCCCCATGGCAACCGTGTGAGCTCTCTCCTCCTTCCCACCGGAGCACCTGTAAGATGTGACTGCTCCCTTCCTCTCCTGCTGGAGAACTCTCTAACTGTTGTGTAGAGTTGAGCGATGTTCGATTCAAACGGTTCGCCAATTTCAAATTCAAATGATTTGGGGCGGTGTTCGACGAACTCAAACGATTTGCTTCAAATTCGGCAGTTCGAGTTACATTCGATAATGGTTCGATCACCATAAAGCGTAGCTAGTTACTAGCTGGCTTTTCACTGTATTACTGTGAGTCACTGTGAATCATGATATTATCAAAATTCAGCGTATAGTGTGCGGGGGGGGGGCAGGGTTTAGATCAGTGCTGCTGCTGAGTGCTGAAAGAAAGGTGATCACCATTTTTTTTTTCCTAACCGTGCGTACAGTGGGGCGGGCCAGGCTGTCAGCCAATCACAGACACACACACAGCAAAGAGGATTTTTGCCAAACAAGCAAGGGCATGCGTCATTGGCTGTGCATGTCACATATCTTTGCCCTATAAGACCTGGTCATTTTCCCCGTCGCCACCATTATCTCTCTGCTGCGGGTGGGTGTCAGTCACCGCTCCCGCTGCTGCTGTGTGCGCTATAGACATACAGTGCAATCTACGCATCGCTTAAGGGATTAGGGACTACTTGTAATTTCAGTCCTTTTCAGGGCTACATTACAGCCGTTCATAGCAATTTTTGCTAGGCAGGTTTGTGCCAGCGCTGTGCAGGGGTTTATATCACAGCGTCTGGCTAAATCAGCTCAGGCAATTCCTTGGGGCATTGTTTCATTGGCAGGGATAGAAATTGAGGCTTCCTCTGCTGACAAGCTAGCTACAGCACCTGTGCATTCTACACACCTCTCCATTTTTGCTTTGCAATTTTAATTGCAAAAATTGCTGCCACTTTTAGGGGCATACTAAAATTGTCTGGGATACTAACTTAGGGTTCCTCTGTTGTCAAGCAAGGTACACCAACTGTGCATTCTACACACCTGTCCATTTTTGCTACGCAATTTTAATTTCAAAAAGTGCTGACACTTTAAGGGGCATAGTTTCATTGTCTGTGATATTCAGTGTTGGTTCTTCAGCTGTCAATAAAGCTAGACCAACTCTGTATTGTACACCACCTCTCCATTTCTGCAACGCAATTTTTAACTGCAGGTAGTCCATCAATCTGTGACGAAGGTACAGGCGTGGATATAATGTTGCCTTCATCCAAAAGGTGGTTCTCTCAATGTCTGAGACAGCTCAACACCAGCAGCTGTTTCCACTTCAAAAACAACTGATGACCTGCCAATGACACTGCTTGTTGCGGGTACAGGGGTGGAAGGTCAGCGTCAAAAAGCATATGTGACTGCTGTCCCCACAGTCACAGAGGATGAAGAGCACACAGATGCCATTGATGGGGCAGACGGTGGTTGCACCGCCCCGCTAGGCCGCATTGTAGCATAGTGACCCTTCCACATAGACTTATGCTTCATTTAAAGTAGTGTATAGGGTGGGCTCCCCAGTATACAGCAAAACCACGCAACAGGAAAAGGACTCTAGGCAGTTGGGTTGATAAATGATTGTTTAACTCTCCCAAAACAAACAATAAGGACCATGCATAAAACTGAAAGAATAGAACAATCTATTCACAAGTCCAAAAGCCTACACCCCTATGCTGCAACACTCGTAATGGCAATTTATAGCCCCTTCTCACCAACCTTTGCCTAACCAAGGGACTGTCTAAACTGTTGCCGCCTACCTGGTAATTGTGTGTGTGTGTGTGTGTGTGTGAACACGACTTACCAGTGGCGCATCACAAGAGCTTACAACTTATCTACCTAAACATAGACAAAACCCATTAACCCCCCTGAATACCCTTGTTAGCTGAAGCCTCACAGATAAGGCAGATGATAACAGTGGTGAGTCAAACCACACAGCTCAGCAACACAGTCCTGGAAATCTTGTAAAGCAACAGTCAGTGCAAACATGTGTTGCTGTCCCTCTAGAATTTTAACTGTAACTGACAAATTGACAGAGCAGAAGCAGCAAATCTTATTGTCTATATAGTCTGCCTAAGCAGAACAGATGTGTTTTGTTAACAAAAGTGTTGCGTGCACGCATTACTGTCTGGGCCCAGCCTACCGTACCCGGGTACTGTGGTGTCCAGTTGCCATAAATACAGAGTTTACAATCCTTTCACGGTAAACAGTATAGACAGCACCGGGAGAATGTCGGTCTCCGGCACAGGATGCTGCTCACATGCATTATGGTCCTCCTCACCAAACTCCAACACGAGTCTCCTCACAATCCACCATAGTGTTTCCGCGGTGGCTACTTGCTGTAACGCACACCTTTAGCGTTTTCTTAAGTTCACAGACAACACCTAGTCCGGTCTCCAAGTCCACAGCCGAAGACCGTTTTGCTATTGCTATAGTGACCAAACAGTCAAAGGCAGATGCAAAAAAACAGCCGCCCCTTGTGGGTAGTCTGCAACAATGCATACAATGAACGGCAAATAAGCATGTTGCATTCACAGTGGATAAAGCTCATCAATACACCCTCACACTATCACTTCATATCCATGTGACAGTTCATGGACGAAGTACTCAAAGTAGTGAGTTTTTGGCCTCTACTTAGAGATTGGTGACAAATCTTACAGATGACGTGACTTGGGTGATCTTTTGCGATGTAAAAAAAGCACCAGGCTAGGCAAGGCTTACAGCCCATGCGACCTGCAGAGCCACCATGACTTCTGCTCAGAGGCAGAGTTATGGCTGAGAATTCAGTTGTTGACGTGCTTCCAGTACTTTGTCTCTGTCCAGGAAGACGCAACCTAACCTCGTCGTCAGTAGCATCCTCCTCCAACTCCTCTGCTGACCTCATCGACTGGCTGACTGTGGTTTGACAGTAAGTGGGGTCTCCAACCTCATTATCACCCTGTGTGTTTTCATTCCCCTCGTCCAGACTCCTCCGAGCCAACCTCTTCCTGCCCTGACCGAATAGTAAAGTTGACGTTCCAATCAGGTATCGGAGTCTCATCAGCATGTTCTCCATTGTCTCCACCAGGAGGATTTATAGTTTGGGAATGAGGGTGTACATTATGCTCAGAACCTTCTTCATCGGGGCCTGGATCCGACTCACAAAGCTTCTGGGCATCAGTGCAGATCATTTCCTTGTCTGGACTCACTGCAGCTTTGGAGCAGACCTCTGATTCCCAGGCTATAGTGTGACTGGACAGCTCTGCAGACTCAACCATCTCTGTCACCCCCATACTCAGCAGGGCTGGTGGAAACTTGAGAGCTGTTAGGAAGCAAGTGCGATTGGGTTGACACCACAGAGGAATGGAGTATTTTGGATATTGAAGTTGAGGTGGAGAGGCCACTTGATGGAGCACTTGAGATCCATTGAAGCACCTGCTCTTTTGGTGCCTCATCTACATTTGGTAGCGATGGTCGTGTCCGTAAGAAAGGGATCATATCAGATTATCCATGGGAAGAAATACACCTCTTATTTTGGCTGGTAGTTGGTATTACGAATCGGTGCCGCCGTTGACGCAAGCAGCCTGCTGCGGTTCCAGTTGCGCCCAAGCGTCAGCTGCCATTTTTGGCCATGCCTTTGGTCGTCCAGCTGGCTGCTTCCTCCTCCACGTCTAAGTGTGGAGAGACGGCTAGTGCGGATGCGTGTGCCGATTTACCCCAGACACAGCCTAAGTCCAGTGTTTCGCCTAGTGAGCATGCTTAGCATGACTGTGCCATTCCTGATCCTAAGTCCTCAGTTCGTGCTACAGAGCATGCTCCCACACTTAATGAGAAAAGCCTCTTTGCACAGGTACTTGGACTCCGTGCCGTGTCTAAGTCCTGTGTTGTGTCTACAGAGCATGCAGAAGCTGATAGTCTGTTTTCTGAGACTGTTGTTCAGGCTCCTGAGCATGCTCAGGCACTTAGTGCATCAGAGGCTAGGTACATTAAGGAACTCACTGGCCATGTCCATGAGGTGGCAGTCCATGCTAGTCCAGAGGACATCAGGTGTCCTGATGATGTGGCCACTCCGGACTGGCTCGCAGAGGCCCGCCCCTATGATTTTGCACCTCATCATTGTTCGTCAGACGATGACTGGTGAGGTGTTTGGGGCGTGGCTGACATGAAGTCATCATTGAAGTGGCGGTTCCGGATAAGCTGCTGGTTATGTCACTGATGACGTGGCACTCTGCTATTGGCTCCTGGAGGTGCCTTGTGGTCCACCCTGCGTTGGGGCGGACCCAGGTTATAAAAGGGGCTGTAGACAACAAGGAGGTGCGCATTCTTCTATTATGCTGAGACAGAGCACACGTCCATGTGTTGAACCCATTGCGGCTTTAGGCCAGAGGTAGGCAGGGATAGGGCGTCGGTGCAGGACGCCACCACACTTGGTAACGCAGAACGGTTACGACCAGCTCCTGTCCTACCAATCCTGCTAGTGCAGCTCAGTGGCATTAACTGGGCTGCTGCTGCGCCTGCTGTCCAGAGGTGTGCCCCCTACGCACACAGACAACGTACCCAATAGCCCCTGTGTTGTTAACAGGGAGTTCCTGGGCTGGGTGTGTGGACCCTGTGACGCTAACAGGGTTCACAGTCTCCAGAACCGAGTGTCGTCTAACTCAGTTCAGGCTACTATTAGTTTGAGAGCCACCCAGCTCTGTATCCTCCGCCTAACCTTCGGGTTGCCAGCATCTCCTTCTCCATCTGGGAGCACGGTGGACCCCGACTGGCAATTGGGATATATACCACCTTATCCAAATCTGTTAGTCCCCCCGTAACAGATGGTGTTTCTTCAGAAGATGTTACTGTTGCTTAACCACCAAACCCACGGACACAAACTTTTTTCCCCTTTCCAACACACGTGTTCCCCTTTCCACCAGCATCTGTCCTTTTTCCACCTTTTTGACCAAATTTGCAACTCTGCAGGGACACCCTACTCAACGCCGTCTCAGCACAGCAGCCAGCCCTCGGTCCCTTAGATGTGGACAAGTAAAATACCATTTCCTCTTAGCCATGACAAAGCGTTGAGATTCACTCTGTGCAGCACTGGTGTTTAATGTAAAAGCAGATCAAAGATTGAGTACCAGCTTCTGCGGATACTCCTGCATACGTGCGTCCCTTTCTATGGAAGGGCTTATTTCGCCAAATTTTGTCTTGTACCGGGGATCTAACAGTGTGGCAACCAGTAGTCAGCATTACTTCGAATTGTGACAATCCGAGGGTCATCTTGTAGTGTAATGTAGTGAAACCGGGACTGACCTCCTCAGGAGGTAATGGCAGATACTATAACAGCTTTTAAAAAAGGGCTGGATGATTTCCTCAGTACACACAACATTGTTGGTTATAAGTGACTTAATGTAACTTAAATGTAGAATTGGTGGAGGAAGGTTAAAGAAGTTGTCCAGTTACCAAAACTGATTTTTTTTTTTCTGATAAATCTTGCTAATATGTGCCCCTCAACACATCTATTATGTTTTTTTCCGCAAAATTACCTTTTATTGTGCACTAGCAGCACATGCTCCTTGCTGGCTCCAGCTCTGATGGGGTTAATCTCTCCTCTGACTTCCTGGGTTCAGTTACTACAATTTCCATAATCCTTTGCAGTAACTAGCAATCTATCTCCCAACCCTCTCTGACTGTTCCCTCCCCTCAGATCTCCACCACAACAGTTCCCTCCCCTCCTTCCTGTGTGCACTGCCTAATCATGGTAATAGAGCTTTTATCATTTGGTCTTTCTGATCTATTTCATAGTATCTATTTCAGGATATATTTATAAGCTATATATATATATATATATATATATATATATATATATATATATATATATATATATAGAGAGAGAGAGAGAGAGAGAGAGAGAGAGAGAGTTATCTAACTCCACACATGTTTCTCTATGGCTATATATGCTTGTGTATATGTGTGTTTATATATAATGTATATACACACACACAAATATAGACAGTACATGTGTGTGTAGCTATATCTTTCTACATATACTTGTATGCGTGCTTATCATATTATATATGTGTGTGTTTTTTACATGATGGGTTGTGTCAGCCAGAAGATGCACCTGTCCTGGAAGAATATTTTAGTAGCCCCTCATACTACATAATTCCTCCTGTTTTGGAGGTATAAGTGGCCCCCTCACCTTTTGTACCCCTGTGCGTGGAATGTGATCCCTGATATACACACAAGAATTTTTTTTCCTTATACATACTCAAGGAACACGTATACAGTCTCAAGGAACACAATACTTTTTCCGGTGTGTGGCCATGAAAATCTCAGTGGCGAACATGGCCGTGTATCAGATCCCTACAATCACATAATGATGTATTATACTAAGGATACACCATCAATATAACAATATTGCTCTAAACATTTATTGTTACAGAATCTAATCTCCAATCCTCTAATGATTGCAGGGATTATCACAACTTGAGCCACTCTGGGACTTGTTGTGCAGTTGAGAGTGGAGAAAGTGTGTCCCATGCATCACAAGTAACAGTGTGGATTTCGGCTAAGTTCACACACTGCGTCGTTTTATTTAAGCGGCGTTTTTGTGAGTTTTTTTGCGTCAAAAAACGCACAAAAAAGCATCCGTGGCAAACAACAGACGCGTTTTTATCGTGTTTTGGTGCGTTTTTTGCTCTCTGTGTTTTTATGCTTTTTTTTATCAGAGAAAGATTGTTGAAAGAAAAAAAAAATAAAAAAGGTCTGAAGTAATTTCCTTCTTCAATATGTTCTTCATTCTCCACTAGTGTATGCAGGAGAGCATACAGCTGCAGAACTACAGGGCTCAGCATGCTCTATCCAGGACTGTATGCTGGAGGGAGAGGCAGGGGGAGCAGAACTACAAGGCTCAGCATCCTCCATTCACTAGTGTATGCAGGAGAGCAGACAGCAGCTGCAGAACTACAAGGCTCAGCATCCTCCATCCAATAGTGTATGCAGGAGAGCAGACAGCAGCTGCAGAACTACAAGGCTCAGCATCCTCCATCCAATAGTGTATGCAGGAGATCAGACAGCAGCTGCAGAACTACAAGGCTCAGCATCCTCCATTCACTAGTGTATGCAGGAGAGCAGACAGCAGCTGCAGAACTACAAGGCTCAGCATCCTCCATTCACTAGTGTATGCAGGAGAGAAGACAGCAGCTGCAGAACTACAAGGCTCAGCATACTCCATCCCGGACTGTATGCAGTTTTTTGCCAAAAAAGAAAAAAAAAATGACATGGGCTTCGCCATATTTTTGTATGCTAGCCGGGTACAGCAGGCAGGTACGGGCTGCCCCCAACCCCCAGCTGCCTATTTGTACCCGGCTGGGAACCAAAAATATAGAGAAGCCCTTTTTTTTTTTATTTCATGAAATAATTAAAAAAAAAAAAATGACGTGAGCTTCGCCTAATTTTTGTGTCCAGCCGGGCACAACTAGGCAGCTGGGGATTGGAATCCACAGTGCAGGGTGCCCAAGCTTTCTGGGCACCCCCACTGCGAATTGCAGTCCGCAGCCACCCCAGAAAATGGCGCTTTCATAGAAGCGCCATCTTCTGGCGCTGTATCCAACTCTTCCAGCTGCCCTGATGCCGGGTGGCTAGCTGGGTAATAATGGAGTTAGGGCTAGCTGTATATTATCAGCTAGCCCTAAGCCCGAAATTCATGGTGTCACGCCAATATTAGACATGGCCACCATGAATTTCTAGTAATGATAAAAAAAAAAAAAAACAACACACAGAAAAATATTTTTATTAGAAATAAAACACAACACAATTAGAGACTCCATCTTTATTGAAATAAAGCACCCCACTCCGCAGTAATCCGGGGTAAGGGTCCCGCGCCGTCCAATCCGGATCCAATATCATCTGATCGTTTTGCTGGAAGGCAAAGCGATCAGATGATGTGTCAGGTTAAACTACGTGAATCACATGACACATCAGCTGATTGTATAATCTGCTTTTATACAATCAGCTGATGCATCAGTTGAAAAAAAAAATAAATAAATACATACTCACTTATGTGCTGATTACTGGCAGCTCCTGGAGCGATCGATTGGACAGGAGAATGATCCTGTCCCATCGCTGCAGGAGCTGACGGTAATCAGCTGATGAAGTCCCCTGACGGCAGGAGCAGCTGATAGCCGGCCGGGCGCGAAAAAGCCGGCAACACCGCGAGAATCGATGAGCTGATGCGTCAGGTGACTGCATCAGGTGATCCACCGCCAGGTCCTGCAAGCTTCGTACGTGCCCCGGTGAGACTGCACACAGCCAGAGCGGCGGTACCGAGACAGGGGCTGGGAGCGGATATGGCACCGTGACCCTGCAGACAGGTGAGTATGACATTCTTTTTTTCTTCTGTTCACTTTGGTTTTCGCCGCTGCCTCCACCTCCCGCCCAGACATGGCGCCGCACGGAGCTGACATGGCACCGGGCGGGTTGTGGACGCAGCGGTGACGGTACCGGGAGGATTCATGCTTCTGTGTTTAACAACAGAAGGAATCCTCTTCCTGTACACGTCACTGTAGTACCCACCACTTGCGTTTATAGCTGTGTTTTTAGTCATAGAAATGCAGCTATATGCGTTTTTCATTGCGTTGTTGAACATCTCATTGAACTCAATGGGTGAAAAACGCAGTGAAAAACGCAGAAATAATTGACATGCTGCATTTTTGCGGTCAACACAAAAACGCAGCTACAAAAAAACGCTGTCTGCGGACAGCACTTATGAAAACCCATAGACATTGCTGGGGAAGCAATGTCACTGCGTTTTCAGCACAAAAATGTTGTAAAAAACGCCGCAAAAAACGAAGCAAAAACGACTAGTGCGCACAAGGGCATAGACTTTACTCGGGAAACAAAGTCATGCAGTTTTCTGAGTTAAAACGCACCAGAAAAACGCGCAAGAACACCACGAAAAACGCACTGTGTGAACTTACCCTTAGTTGGTGACATGCAGCATCGCAGGTGACAGAGCAGAGCAAGTTGGTGACATGCTCTGCTCTGACACATAGTGTGCTGCATGTCACTGTATCCACTCTGAGACTTGTTGTGCAGGTGACCGGATGCTACATGTCACTAACTGTCTCCACTGTGGTACTTGTTCTGCAGGTGAGAGTGTATACAGTTGGTACTATGCAGCAGAAATCACAGAGTGGAGACAGATAGTGACATGTAGCATCCGGTCACCTGCACAAGTCCCAGAGTGGATACAGTTAGTGACATGTAGCATCCGGTCACCTGCACAACAAGTCCCAGAATGGAGACAGTGACATGCAGCACACTATGTGTCAGAGCAGAGCATGTCACTGTCTCCACTCTGGGACTTGTTGTGCAGGTGACCGGATGCTACATGTCACTGTCTCCACTGTGGGACTTGTTGTGCAGGTGACAGAGTGGAGCAGATTGGTCCCATGCAGCGTCCGGTCACCTGTGCTGCTGGTGGGAGTATATGATCACACTGCCGACACCGCCCGCTCTCCTGACAGCTGAGCACAGCGGGCGGGTGGACAGTGTGATCACATACTTGCGTGACAGGGGGGATTTCAGTGGAGGAAACCCCCCCTGTACTCCACACTGGAGCCCATACCTCCCACAGCTGAATGATGGTAAGCGCGCGCTCTGCCTTCACCGCTCCACACACTGGCGTTCTCCGGATCCTCCCCTCGATGCTGGGCTGTGACGTCAGGTAGTCACCGCCCACAGCCCAGTCAATCACTGTGAGTGGCGCCGGCATCCTCTGACGTACCCGTCCAGTTTGAGAGCCCGGAAATGCCGGGACGTCAGAGGATGCAGGCGGCCACAGCTCCAGGGGGTCATGTGACCGGCACTGAGCGTGCAGGATAGCGCCGCTCAGTGCCAGAACTGGAAACTGAAGCCAATGCAGAAGCTGCAGACAATGGTAAGTGGCAATCATTGGGGAAAAAAAAAAATGGGTGAACCACCCCTTTAAACTAGATGGACATAGGTCATTTTTTTAACCTATGTAACTATGTAAAAGGGAACTGGGTTTAGCATTACACCCAATGTTAGGTGCAATACTCTGAAGCCTCAGGGGCGCCACACATGCGTCTATGAATATTTTTTTGTGTATTTTTTCAGATGCTTGATCAACCAAGTCACCAATGTAAACTTCAACACCACATCAACAAATAGTGGTTATAGTATATGATGTACCAGTCACTTATCCTGTGTATACCATATGATGTCTAGATATTCTACCAGTCACATATTACCTGTATATAACCTGAGATATCTGTACATACAGTATATTACATAGAGTTTACAGAATAATACATTTCTAGCATACATACAGGGGTGAAATAAGTATTGAACATGTAACTGATTTTAGTAAATGCTACTGAAATGCATTTCTTACCAGATGTTGCACACATGAAATGTAATTAATATTTTGCACGAAAGCCTTTTATTATTTGCTTCCAAAGTGTTGGTCTCATCTGACCAGACTATGTTCGCCCATTATTTCACAGACTTGTCTAAATGTTGTTGAGCAAACTTTAAACATTTCCACAGAAAAGAATTGCCGCATCTACTGACCCACTAGCATCAGCCTTAATACACAAAACGGAATATGGACAGGGATCCTCCACGTAACTGGCTGGGAGGAGCACGTCCAAAGTGACTTATAGTTCATAGGCAGAATCCAACTCAGAGAAGGGACGGCACTCACCGGAATCCAGCAAAAATTCTTTATTGAAGTGCGGTGCAATAAAAAGACAGGAGCAGAGCTGACAGTGAGCCTTCTCACGAACGATGGCCGTTTCGCATATGGATACGCTTCATCGGGTCCATGTGGACAGGCATAGACCGTCGCCTTATGAGAGGGCTGTGTCAGGACTACGTCACTGCCAATTAAAAACAGATGAGGAGTGCAACAAGTAACAGCATAGTGCATGATACTGACAATGTTATACAAAATACAATTAAAATCAACATGGTAAAAAACCATTACAAACAGACACATACAAAAATATGCGGACACATAGAGATGTGCAGAAAACCGAGAGATCATTTTTGTCATTTAACCCCAAATCCCCTTGGGCTCTATATTTAATAATAAGTCTTGCCTCGGTTTGTAGGAGCAATTTGTGTAAATCACCTCCTTGAGGGGGAGAGATACTCTCTCTAAGCCTGCAAACCGCAGTATATTCGGATCACCATTATGCACATTACAAATATGCTCAATTAACTGAGGAGAGCCTTTACCAGACATCACAGAGTTAAAATGTTCTTTGAATCTCACATACATTGTCGGTCTGATAGTCTAACCCAGACCTGGGCAAGGGGCGGCCCGCGGGCGACATCCGGATCGCCTACTCTCTGTGACCGGCCCGCCTGGTTCAGGGCGTCCTTGCTGGCCGGTCAGTGATCAGATCGCCGTCATCACACGCTGCGTGCCGGGCAGGGAGCGATCCTGCAGCACCGCACAGTGTAGGCAGCGGAACGCAGGAATCTCTCCTCTGTTTCCTGCCCAGCACCTTTCTCTGTGACACACGCGCGCCCTGATGTCGTCAGTACGGCGCGCATGTGTCATTTGAAAAGGTCCCGCCCGGCAGAAGAAGAAGCTGCAGCAGCCGGGGCCGGTACGGAGAGAAGCAGCGGCAGGGGCTCCTAGGAATACAGCATCGGCGCAGCCAGGGCATGTAAAAGAGAAGCAGCTCAGCGGGGGGGGCACATACGGATGTGCCTGAGGAGGGACAGTAAGAAGGGAGAGGTGAGTGGTTACTAGTAACCTGCAGTGACAATGGGGTGCGGTGGGGAATTGGGGGAGGAGGTAACTGTTGACAAATATTTGGGGTGTAGTGATGTACAGGGGCGGACTGATCATTGACGCAGGGGGGCCGGGCCGGTCTATGAGCAGCAGTTTCGGGAAGCCCGACTATCTGTCTCATTGGTGTGTGCGGCCGCTCCGGCCCTGAAGCTCCCTGTCTGCAGTGACAGGAGGCCGGCAGCCGCACACACTGCTCTACGGAAGCTGCATTCCGCCACTCACACGGAGCAGACCTGGGGGCGAGGCCGGAGCTTCACTTCAAAGAAGCTGATTCCTGACTTCCTGCACTGTTTCTGCTCTCCGCTGAGGCCCTCCACTGCTTGTAGAGACACTTTTTTTGAAGGTAAATATACATATGTATACACACACACACATATATATAATGCCGGACTACTATCATTAACTCGGTTCTACATCTTTTTTTTATATATATATATATATATATATATATATATATATATATATATACTAGCTGTATTACCCGGCTTCACCCGGGTTAATAACTGCTGTTAACAAAATAGAATGTATTAACAAAAATTTATTCTGCACACAAAAACCACAAAACAAATAGATAGAAATGTAATTATAATGTCTGTCTCCCCCTCTGTATATATCTCTCTGTTTCTCTCTCTCTCTTTGTCTGTCTGTCTGTCTCTTTCCCTGTCTGTCTCTGACTGTCTGTCTCTTTCTCCATCTGTCTCAATCTCTTTCCCTGTCTGTCTATCTCTTTCCCTGTCTGTCTGTCACTTTCCCTGTCTGTCTCTTTCCCTCTCTTTCCCTGTCTGTCTCTTTCCCTCTTTCTCTTTCCCCGTGTCTGTCTCTTTGTCTCTTAACCTGTCTCTCTCTTTCCCTCTCTTTCCGTCTGTCTCTTTCCCTATCAGTCTGTCTCATTGTCTGTGTCTGTCTCTTTGTGTCTGTCTCTTACCTTGTCTATGTCTGTTTCTTACCCTGTCTATGTCTGTTTCTTTCCCTGTCTGTGTCTGCCTCTTTCCCTGTTTGTGTCTGTCTCTTTCCCTGGCTGCATTGTGACACGCCAACATTCCATATAAGGGCGTGGCTGCGCATTCTTCTGAAGTTCTGGCTGCACTGTGGCTCCCAGCTCCATTCGCTTTAATGGAGGCAGGTTTTTTGGCGAATAACTGTAAAGAGCGGGGTTAAAATTTCCCCTCAAAACATAGCCTATGATGCTCTCGGGGTTCAGAAGTGTGAGTGTGCAAAATTTTGTGGCTGTAGCTGCGACGGTGCGGATGCCAATCCCGGATATACACACACACATACACACACACATTCAGCTTTATATATTAGATATATAATGATGTAGAACCCAGTTAATTATAGTAGTCCGGCCCTCTAAAACCAACACAATTTCTTATGCGGCCCCATGTAAAAATTAATTGCCCACCCCTGGTCTAACCGATGTAAAAATGACCGCAACTGCAAAATACAATGTAAACAACAAATTTTGTCCTGCACGATATAAAACGCCTGACATGATGCACAAAAGAACCGATTGTTATCGGATTACCCGTAAAATGCAGTTGACAAAATCTGCAATTACCGCACCTGTAGTTACCGACCGGGCTACTCCTCTCTATCCACGTAGACAGCTGAGTTAATCTGTTTTTTACCAACACATCTTTTAGGTTATTACCCCCAGTAGGTAACTAAAGGTTTAGCAGCAGTCATTTCTTTTAGGTCACTATCTTGTTCTAAGATGTGTCAATTTTTGTACAGGGTGTTTTTTATTACTGATTCCAGTGGGCCGAATTTAAAATTGAAAATAAAGCTACGGAGCTGCATCCTCCTAGTCGATCGGTCAACGAAGCCAGAATCCCTTATTGGAGCATAATTTGATATACATTTATTAACCTCTTAACGACCGCGGGCAGTAAAATTACGTCCTAGCGGTCGGCGCATATCTCAGCTGATTTTCACAGCTGAGATGTGTGCCTGCTAGGCACCAGCAGAATCGTTATCTGCTCGTGCCGTTTAACCCCTTAAATGGTGCTGTCAATATGTTACAGCGCCATTATAAGCGCGATTGCGGTAAACTTTTACTTACCGCCCGATACCGGAAGTCACGTTACGTGATCACGTGACTTTCGGTAGTTGTCATGGTAGCACAGGGTCATGTGGTGACTTCTGTACTGCACATGAATTGCTTTCACTTTCACTGTGGCCGCAGCTCAGTGAAAGAGAAACTGAGCATATCTGCCGTTTACAGCGGTGTAGCTGTGATCAGCAGATAGTGCAGAGCGATCGGATTGCTGATCGCTATAGCCCCCTAGGGGGACTAGTAAAATTTAAAAAAAAAGTAAAAAAAAAAAAAATTAAAAAAACCCCTAAAAGTTCATATCACCCCCCATTCGCCCCATGGAAAATTAAAGGGTTAAAAAAATTAAAAATATACACACATTTGGTATCGCCGCGTTCAGAAACGCCCGATCTATCAAAATAAAAAATCAATTATTCTGATCAGCATACGGCGTAGCGGCAAAAAAATTCCAAACGCCAAAATGACGTTTTTTTTGTCGCCACAACTTTTGCGCAAAATGCAATAAGAGGCGATCAAAATGTAGCATCTGCGCAAAAATGGTACCGTTAAAAACGTCAGTTCGAGACAAAAAATAAGCCGTCACTGAGCCATAGATCACGAAAAATGAGAATGCTACGGGTCACGGAATATGGCGTAAAACGTGCGCCACTTTTTTCAGACAAACTTCCGATTTTTTTTTAACCCCTTAAATAAAAGTAAACCTATACATGTTTGGTGTCTACGAACTCGCACTGACCTGAGGCATCACACCCACACATCCGTTTTACCATATAGTGAACACAGTGAATAAAAAATCTCAAAAACAATAGTGCTATCGCACTTTTTTTGCAATTTTTCTGCATTTGGATTTTTTTTGCCGTTTTCCAGTACACTATATGGTAAAACTTATGGTTTAATTTAAAAATACAGCTCGTTCCACAAAAAATGAGCCCTCACATGACCATATTGACTAAAAAAAAAGTTACGTCTCTCAGAAAAAGAATGTCGAAAAAAAACCCGGAAAGTGAAAAATCGGCCGGTCGTGAAGGGGTTAAAGGAGGTCTCTATCACCTGTTCTGGGTACCCTCTCTCTCTTAATCTCAGTTTCAAATCTGCAGATTGTTGCAGAAAACCCGCATCATCACTGTTAATACGTCTTAACCTCACAAATTGACTGTATGGCAACACATTTTTGGTATGAGCCGTATGAGCACTATCAAAGTGCAGAAAAGTATATGAAGCAGTAGGCTTGCGGAACACCTTAGTTTGAATCACCCCTTCTACAATCGTCACTGCGACATCCAAAAAATTCAAGGATTGACCTCCAAAATCATAAGTGAATGACATATTCATTGTGTTACATGTATTCATGTATGTATTTTGGAGGGCAATCCTTGAATTTTTTGGATGTCGCAGTGACGATTGTAGAAGGGGCGATTCAAACTAAGGTGTTCCGCAAGCCTACCGGTTCCAATACTTTGCTGCACTTTGATAGTGCTCTTACCAAAAATGCGTTGCCATACAGTCAATTTGTGAGGTTAAGACGTATTAACAGTGATGATGCGGTTTTTCTGCAACAATCTGCAGATTTGAAACTGAGATTAAGAGAGAGAGGGTACCCAGAACAGGTGATAGAGACCTCCTTTAATAAATGTATATCAAATTATGCTCAAATAAGGGATTCTCGCTTCGTTGACCGATCCACTAGGAGGATGCAGCCCCGTAGGTTTATTTTCAATTTTAAATTCGGCCCACTGGAATCAGTAATAAAAAACACCCTGTACAAAAATTGCCACATTTTACAACAAGATAGTGACCTAAAAGAAATGACTGCTGCTAAACCTTTAGTTACCTACCGGAGGGGTAATAACCTAAAAGATGTGTTGGTAAAAAACAGATTAACTCAGCCGTCTACGTGGCTAGAGAGGAGTAGCCCGGTCGGTAACTACAGGTGCGGTAATTGCAGATTTTGTCAACTGCATTTTACGGTTAATCCGATAAAAATCGGTTCTTTTGTGCATCATGTCAGGCGTTTTACATCATGCAGGACAAAATTTGTTGTTTACATTGTATTTTGCAGTTGCGGTCATTTTTACATCGGTAAGACCATCAGACCGATGTATGTGAGGTTCAAAGAACATTTTAGCTCTGTGATGTCTGGTAAAGGCTCTCCTCAGTTAATTGAGCATATTTGTAATGCACATAATGGTGATCCGAATGTACTGCGGTTCGCAGGCTTAGGCTGGAAACACATCTATGCGAGTAAAATCGGTCCGACTGGGCTGAAAAAAACTCGGCTGATTTTAGTTCACGTTAGGTCCGAGTGCAACGCAAGTGCGATGCTTTTTCTGAATAAATTAATGATTTTACTAGCGTGTGTAATGCGTGTGTAATACGTATTTTTTACTATGTCATCTGCCATTCAGCGCTGCTACATGGCCGCTGACAGCAGACACAGACAGCCATGTAGCAGAGCTGAATGGCAGATGACAGCAGACACAGACAGAGCCACACTGTCAGAATGAACTCGGGTGAACTTCACCCGACTTCATTGTCATGCTGCGGCTCTGTCTGTGTGCCGCGTCCTGATTAGCGGTCACCAGTGAAGGACTCACCGGTGACCGCTAATCCCCTGAGTGACTGAAGTTAGCAGCCCTCTCTCATACTCACCGATCCCCGATCCCCAGCGCGGCGCTGCATGGCATTCACACTGCTGCGGCGGCTTTTACTATTTTGAAAAAGCCAGCCGCTCATTAAACAATCTCGTATTCCCTGCTTTCCCCGCCCACAGGCGTAATCCACGGACCTCCAGCGTCGCTTCCAGCTCTGCTGCATGCAGGTGACAGGAGCTGCAGCAGACACCGTCGCTCCTGTCACCTCCACACAGCAACTGAGGTGAGTATCGCGATCAGCTGAGCTGTCACTGAGGTTACCTGGATCCAGCGGTGGCCGCGATTAACCTCAGTGACAGCTCAGCTGATCGCGATACTCACCTCAGTTGCTGTGTGGAGGTGACAGGAGCGGCGGTGTCTGCTACAGCTCCTGTCACCTGCATGCAGCAGAGCTTGAAGCGACGCTGGAGGTCCGTGGATTACGCCGGACATGGAGGGCTTTTTGGGGCTTATTAAATTGCTGAACCAGGGAATTTGTTAGTGTTTTTAATTTCTAATAAAGGATTTTTTCGGGTGTGTGTGTTTATTTACTGTAACTTACAGATTAATCATGGAAGGTATCTCATAGACGCCTGACATGATTAATCTAGGATTTAGGGGCACTTTGCACACTGCGACATCGCAGGTGCGATGTCGGTGGGGTCAAATTGAAAATGACGCACTTCCGGCATCGCATGCGACATCGCAGTGTGTAAAGGCTGGATGATACGATTAACGAGCGCAAAAGCGTCGTAATCGTATCATCGGTACAGCGTCGGCGTAATCCATAATTACGCTGACGCAATGGTCCGATGTTGTTCCTCGCTCCTGCGGCAGCACACATCGCTGTGTGTGAAGTCGCAGGAGCGAGGAACGTCTCCTACCGGCCTCACTGCGGCTTCCGTAGGATATGCGGAAGGAAGGAGGTGGGCAGGATGTTTACATCCTGCTCATCTCCGCCCCTCCGCTCTGATTGGCCGCCTGCCGTGTGACGTCGCAGTGACGCCGCACGACCCGCCCCCTTAACAAGTAGGCGGGTCGCCGGCCACAGGGACGTCGCACGGCAGGTGAGTGTGTGTGTGAAGCTGGCGTAGCGATAACTTTCGCTACGCCAGCTATCACCACATATCGCTGCTGCGACGGGGGCGGGCACTATCGCACTCGGCATCGCAGCATCGGCCTGCGATGTCGTAGTGTGCAAAGCCCGCCTTAGTGGCAGCTGTGGGCTGCCATTAACTCCTTATTACCCCGATTTGCCAACGCACCAGGGCAAATCGGGAAGAGCCGGGTACAGTCCCAGAACTGTCGCATCTAATGTATGCGGCAATTCTGGGCGGCTGCTGACTGATATTGTTAGGCTGGGGGGCTCCCCATAACATGGAGCTCCCCATCCTGAGAATACCAGCCTTCAGCCGTATGGGTGTATCTGGCTGGTATTAAAATTGGGGGGACCGCACGCCATTTTTTTAATTATTTATTTATTTATTTCACTGCACAGTATAGACCCGCCCACCGGCTGCTGTGATTGGTTGCAGTGAGACACCTGTCACTCAGCGTGGAGGCGTGTCTCACTGCAACCAATCATAGGCGCCGGTGGGTGGGTAAAGCAGGGAATACGAGATTGTTTAATGAGCGGCCGGCTTTTTCAAAAGAGGAGAAGCCGCCGGAGCAGTGTGAACGCCGTGCAGCGCCGCGCTGGTGATCGGGGATCGGTGAGTATGAGAGAGGGACGGAGAGGGATAGACCGACATGGACAGAGAGTGAGGGACAGAGATAGTGACCGACCGACAGACCGACAGAGAGATAGTGACCGACGCAGAGAGAATAGAGTCCAAGAGGGAGACACCGACTGACAGAGAATAGTGATTGACAGACATTGTGACACATCACTCGTTTCCAGATTTTTAGGAAACATGCGAGAAATGTATTTAGAAAATCGCATGTCACTAGGATGGTGTGAGTGCCGTCCCGTGACATCCGATTATTTACACGCTCCCATAGACTTGCATTGGAGAGACTCGCAGTAGAAACTCGCAAAAAAGCAGCATGCTGCGATTTTTTTCCCAGTCCGATTTGGACTGAGAAAAAAATCGCTGATGAGAGCTGAATCATTCACTAACATGTGTCCGATTCCAATGCGAGATTTTCTCGCATTGCTCTACTGCGAGAAACTCGCAAGTGAGAAGCAGCCCTTAGAGAGAGTATTTCTCCCCCCTCAAGGAGGTGATGTACACAAATTGCTCCTACAAACTGAGGCAAGACTTATTATAAACCCCTTCATGACCCTTGACGGATCTTTCCGTCATGGATCGTGTGAGGTTAATCCCCGCCCCCTGTCATTGGCAGGTCGCAGCGACCCGCGTAAATATCAGCTGTTTTCAACAGCTGACATGTGTGCCTGCATGTTCTGAGTGGAATCGCATTTCACCCAGAACATTTAACCCCTTACATCTCGCTGCCAAAGTCTGGCAGTGAGATGTATATGCTTGTGGCCATTATTTTCACTTACTGCCGCCCCCACCGGAAGTCACGTGCGTGATCACGTGACTTTCGGTGGTTGCCATGGTAGCACAGGGTCATGTGATGACACCTATAGCTATCATGAGTCACTTTCGGTTTCACTCGGCCGGGGACCGAATGAATCAGGAAGTGACCATATCTACTGTTTACAGCTGTGTAGCTATGATCAGCAGATAGGGCAGAGCGATCGCATTGTTGATCCATATAGCCCCCTAGGGGGACTAGTAAAATAAAAAAAAAGTAAAAAAAAAAAAGTTTTAAAAAATAAAAAAAAAAACAAAAAACCTAAAAGTTCAAATCACCCCCCTTTCACCCCATTGAAAATTAAGGCGTTAAAAAAATAAAAAATGTACACATATTTGGTATCACCGCGTTCATAAATGCCTGATCTATCAAAATATAAAATCAATTAATCTGAGTGGTAAATGGCGTAGCGGCAAAAAAATTCCAAACGCCAAAATTACGTTTTTTGGTCGCCGCAAGTTTTACGCATAGTGTAATAACAGGTGATAAAAATGTAGGATCAGGGCAAAAATGGTATCATTAAAAATGTCTGCGCGAGACGCAAAAAATAAGCCATCACTGAGCCATAGATCCCAAAAAATGAGAAAGCTACGGGTTTCGGAAAAAGGCGCAAAACGTACGCCACTTTTTATGGACAAGCTTGTGAATTTTTTTTAACCCCTTAGATACAAGTAAACCTATACATGTTTGGTGTCTGCAAACTCGGACCGACCTCAGGCATGATAATGACATATCAGTTTTACCATATAGTGAACAGGATGAATAAAACATCCCAAAAACTATTGTGCGATCACACTTTTGTTGCAGTTTTTCCCCACTTGGATTTTTTTGCTGTTTTCCAGTACATTATAAAGTACAACTTATGGTTTTATTTAAAAGTACAACTCGTCCCACAAAAAACAATCCCTCACATGGCAAGATTGACAGAAAAATAAAAAAGTTACGGCTCTCGGAAGAAGGGGAGCAAAAAGCAAAAAACGGAAAACACCCGGGGGCTGAATGGGATAAATATAGAGCCCATGGGGATTTGGGGTTAAATGACAAAAATGATCTCTCGGTTTTCTGCACATCTCTATGTGTCCGCATATTTTTGTATGTGTCTGTTTGTAATGGTTTTTTACCATGTTGATTTTAATTGTATTTTGTATAACATTGTCAGTATCATGCACTATTTTGTTACTTGTTGCACTTATCATCTGTTTTTAATTGGCAGTGACATAGACCTGACACAGCTCTCTCATAAGGCGATGGTCTATGCCTGTCCACATGGACCCGAGGAAGCGTATCCATACGCGAAACGGCCGTCGTCCGTGAGGGGGCCCGCTGTCAGCTCTGCTCCTGCCTTTTTATTGCACCGCACTTCAATAAAGAATTTTGCTTGATTCCGGTGAGTGCCGTCCCTTCTCTCAGTTGGATTCTGCAAACTTTAAACATGCTTGAATATACACTTTGGTCAGAAATTGAGTCTTTCGTGGTGAGCGTGCATACAGGCCATGGAGGGGGGTGTATTGCGTATTGTTTTCTTTGCAATAAGGCTGTGTGCGCACATGTGCATTTGTCCTGCATTTTGGCTGCGTTTAAAACTGCAGCACCTCAATGACAAAATGCATGCGTTGTGCTTCCCCAGCAAATGAGAAGTGTGCAAATTTCCATGCGCACGTTGCTTTTTTTTAGGCAGCGTTTTGGATGCCAAATATTTGACAAAATCGATGCGTATAAAAAAGCAGTATGTCACTTCTTTTGTGCATTTTGGTTGCATTTTCTACCCATTGAAATGAATGAGGTGTGTCAAAACGCAACCAAAATGTTTAGCTGTGCACTTGCACTACATTTTTGTTGCATTCTGCATGTTTTTTTGACAAACAAAACACAGGTCTTTCGGTCTTTCTCTCTGTCCGTATCGGTTTCTCTGTCTGTCGATCTCACTCACTCTCTCTGTCGGTTGGACTCTCCCTCTCTCTGTCGATCTCACTCACTCTCTCTGTCGGTCGGTTGGTTTCTCCCTCTCACCCCCTTTCTCATACTCACTGATCACCGGCGCGGCGCGACGCTGCACAGATGTCACACTGCTCCAGCGGCTTCTCCTGCTTTTGAAAATGCCGGCCGCTCATTATTCCATCTCATATTCACTGCTTCGCCTCGCCCACCGGTGCCTATGATTATTTGCAGTCAGAAGAAACCCCACGCTGAGTGACAGCTGTCTCACTGCAACCAATCACAGCCGCCAGTGGGCGGGTCTATATTGTGCAGCAAAATAAATAAATGAATGAATGAATGAATGAATAAATAAATAAATAAATAATAATTAAAAAAAAAAAAACGGCTGCGGTCACCCCTAATTTTGATACCAGTCAAGGTAAAGTCACATGGCTGAGGGCTGGTATTCTCAGGATGGGAAGACCCACGTTATGTGGAGCCCCCAGCCTAAAAATATCAGCCAGCAGCCGCCCAGAAAGGCCGCATCCATTAGATGAGACAGTCCAGGTACTCTACCCAACTCATCCCGATTGTTCTGTTGCGGTGGCAGTCGGGGTAATAAGGAGTTAATGACAGCCCATAGCTACCACTAAGTCCTAGCTTAGTGATGGCAGGCGTCTATGAGACACCCCCATCACTAAACTGTAGTGAAATAAATAAACACAAACAGTGAAAAATCCTTTATTTGAAATAAAAGACAAAACAACACCATCTTTCACCACTTTAATAAACCCCAAACACCCCTCCAGGTCCGATGTAATCCACACGAGGTCCCACGAAGCTTTTGGCTCTCCTACATCGGAAGCTGACAGGAGTGGCTGTAGAGCACGACTGCTCTCTCTGAGCTTCACGGAGCAACTGAAGTGAGTCACGCTGTCAGCGGTGACGTGACTCAGGTTACCCACGGCCACATCTGGATCCTCCAACTGTCTCAGGTGGAGGAATTCAGCTGTGGCCGCGGATAACCTGAGTGACGGCACCACTGATCGCGCGGCTCACTTCAGTCACTCAGGTGATTTGCGTTCACAGGTGAGTCCTTCACTTGTGATCACAAATGAGGCCGCGACACAGAGAGCCGCACGATGACAATGAACTTGGGTGAAGCTCTGACATCACTGCTGCGGACCCCTGTGTCCGGCCACTGACCTCAGAGGTTCATCTGAGTTCATGACAGCACACAGTCACGGGATGACAAAGAAGTCGTGTGAAGTTCATCCGAGTTCATTCTCATCCCGCGGCTCTGTCTACTGTCACCGGGCATGTAGCAGAGCTGAATTGCCATGGAACCGCACTTTCAAAAATGCATCCAAAATGCATGTAAAATGCATTTATTTTTGTCAAACGCAGTGTTTACAGTTATCAAAGTCTGCCAGAGGGTGCATGTTTTTTTCACAATTACAGAGCGCAGCCTGCGCACACACCTTAATTCTACCTACTGATTCCATGTCTTTCTCTAGCTCTCCACAGTTAAGGGGGCTCTACACGCAGCGATATTGCTAGCGATATCGCGAGCGTACCCGCCCCCGTCGTTTGTGCATCACGGGCAAATCGCTGCCCGTGGCGCAAAATATTGTTAGGAGCCGTCACACGGACTTACCTGCCTAGCAACGTCGCTGAGGCCGGCGAACCGCCTCCTTTCTAAGGGGGCGGTTCGTGCGGCGTCACAGCGGCATCACTAAACGGCCGCCCAATAAGAAGCGGAGGGGCGGAGATGAACAGCCGTAATATCCCACCCACCTCCTTCCTTCCTCACTGCAGGCGGCCGCAGGTAAGCTGTAGTTCGTCGTTCCCGAGGTGTCACAGATAGCGATGTGTGCTGCCTCGGAAACGACAAACAACTTGCGTCCTCAACAATCAACGATTTTTTGAAAATGAATGACGTGTCAACGATGGACAATTTAGTGAGTATTTTCCATTGTTAACGGCCACTTGTTGGTGTCAAACGCAACGACGTCGCTAACGATGCCAGATGTGCGTCACGGAATCCGTGACCCCGCCGATATATCGTTAGATACGTCGTTGCGTGTAACGGGGCCTTTAGTCCTTTGCTCTTGGACACCTCTTCTGATCATTTTTCTTCACTCCTCTGTCGAAATCTTGAGAGAAGCACCTAGGTGTAGCCGGTTTATGGTGAAATGTTGTTCTTTTCACTTCTGGATTATGGCCACAAAAGTGGTCACTGGAATTTTCTGTAGTGTAGTAATATTCTGTATCCAATGCCATCAATATGTTTTGCACAACATAGCTGCAAAAGTCGTGAGACAGCTCATTGATTTTACCCATCAGGCAATGTTTCTTGTGTGGCACCTTGGTAATGAGTCACTTGTTTTTTTT
Organism: Anomaloglossus baeobatrachus; assembly: GCF_048569485.1. Taxonomy (NCBI): domain Eukaryota; kingdom Metazoa; phylum Chordata; class Amphibia; order Anura; family Aromobatidae; genus Anomaloglossus; species Anomaloglossus baeobatrachus. Next base: position 58,090 of record NW_027442674.1, on the reverse strand, counting down.
TTTTTCCAAAACGTTTTTTATTGATTTTTCAAATTTGTAAAAACATGACAAGTATCATTGCAAAAGAAGAACATTCGTCTGACAAAATGTGACATAGAGGTGGGTGATACCCCAATTTGGAGTTCCATGTTGCTGTTCGATTTAAGATAGTATACAGTAACATTAAACCAAAACATAGGTAATGAAATATAATATAACATATGCAATACAATTCGTTAAATCTCTGTGTCGTCCCTGAATGATTTCAATTTTGCTAGCGTGTCTTGGTATTCCCAACCGTCTCGTCTCCCCCTCCCGCCAGAGCCCCCTCCTAGGTGATTCTCAGTTTACCCAGGCTGTCCTGGATATCGCTCAGGATATACCACTCCGAGTGAACAAAAGGTGCCATCAGGTTAATTATTTCTCCCTGTGTGAATTGGCTTTCAATAAAATGTCTCCATCTCACAAAAAACTTGGCTGTCAACCCATCTTTATCCCTCTCCGCTTCTAGTTTTTCCCACTTCAGAAGGTTGTGTAGTTCGCCCACAACCTCCTTTATGGATGGGCCCTCCCTTTGAATCCAGTGTTTTAAGATGCAACGCTTAGCTATCAAGGCTATGTCATGCATTATTGCGTATTTCCTCTTTTCCTGCGTGCTCGGTCCTCCTCCTACTCCTCCCTCAAAGGAGTGGAAAATCCACACCATTAAGTCTAGTTTGCTGAAAATTCCCCATGTTGACTGGGCAAATAGTCTGACTTGGTTCCAGAACCTAGCGATTGTCTCACATTCCCATAGCCCATGCAGCATATCCGTTTTTTCTTTTTGACACTTAGGACACCACCTATCCCTACCTGGTATGTTGAAACCTATAATGGCCCTATGTAGAATTCTGAATTGAGTGTCTCTCCATCTCTCATTGGTAATGTGTTTCCGCACTTGTACCCATCCTCTCAGTATATCATCCACCACTTCTTCCCTTCCCAATTGTTTCCCCCACGCTTTTAAAGTCCGACTATCCTCCCGAGAGATAAGCACCCCCCTTAGCGATCGATAAATTTTAGAGACATTTATACTTGTTACATCACATTCCAGTAACTCATCAATCGAACTTCTGTTCAGCTCTCTTCCAACCACACCCAGGTCTCCTATTATTCCATGTTTCAATTGTTCATACTGGATGACATGTGAGCTATTAAGGTTGTACTTATCCAGCACTTCCCGACCTGTCATCCACCTCCTGTCCTCCACATTCATAACATCTATCATTCTCCTGACTCCCCTCTCTTTCCATCTAGTAAATAGCTTGTTTTCTCGTCCCAGGGGAAAATTTGGGAATGCCCAGGGGTTCAAGTACTTGGACACTTTCCATGAGAGCCCCAGTTTTTTCCTTACCGACTTCCATGTTAGCATGGTGTCTCGGAATATAATTGAGTTCCTTATGTGCCCTTCAACCCTGGATAGTGGGGAGTGCAGAATGGACGTCAGATCCCACGGTGACGCATATTTAGTTTCCATCGCATGATCTGAGTGCCTACTCGTTCCTCTCACCCAATCAATTACATGCCTCATGATACATACAAGATTATACCCTTGGACATCTGGAAAGTTTAGACCTCCCTCCTCTGCTGACTTCATCAGCGTACGCAGCTTTATTCTGGGTTTCCTTCCCCTCCACAGAAATTCTGTATACGCGGAGTTGAGCTTATTCACATCCTTTAGTTTTAGCAATAGCGGGATTGTCTGGAAGGGATACAGCAGCCTAGGAAAGCTCATCATTTTTATCAGGTGACATCTTGCCAGTAATGGAAGTGGCAGACCTTTCCATCCCTTTAATTGAACTATAATTTTCCTGATTAGCGGTCCATAATTCAAGTTATAGATTGTTTCCACCGATCTTCCTATATGCACTCCCAGGTATTTAATTGAAGATTGTGCTATAGGAATTCCACATAGACAGCCATCCCTTATTTGTCCCCCCATTGTCCCATGATGCCCCTTTAGGAACATGATCTCGCATTTTTTTTTGTTCAGTTTGAAACCGGAGAATGAGCCAAATTTTTCAATCAAGGCAAGAGTCTGTGGCAAATCCGCACCGGGGTCCCCCATATAAAGTATGATGTCATCAGCAAAAAGCGCTGTCTTTACTTCTGAACCCCTTATCTTGATTCCTTTAAAGCTATTTTGTCCCTGTAGTATTCTTGACAACGGCTCGATTGCCAGGTTGAATAAAAGAGGAGATAATGGGCAGCCCTGTCTTGTTCCCTTCATCAAAGGGAACACGTCTGATAGAAAGCCCGGAGTGTGAACCCTAGCTCCCGAGTTGGCATAAAGGTTTCTAATGTAAAGTCTCATCTTGCCTACAATCCCTATGGCCTCCATTACCCTGTCTAACCACCCCCAATTTACATTATCAAACGCTTTTTCTGCGTCAAGTGTAACTAGGGCAGGTCTAGCCCCTCCCTCAGTGAGACCCAGTCTAACCGCGTCTACCACTAGAATTGTCTTTCGGATATTGGTAACGGCATTTCTCCCCTTAATAAACCCCACCTGGTGATTCGTAATGATCCTAGGTAAGATCTCGGCCAGTCTATTAGCCATGATCTTGGACATAATTTTTAAATCCTGATTTATGAGCGATATAGGTCTATAACTAGAGGGATCATCCAGGTCCTTGGTTCCCTTGGGGAGTAATTTAATATATGCTATGTTGGAATTTTTGGGTATTTCCGCCCCTCCCAGGAAAGCATTAAAGACTGAGGTTAGATCCGGCGAGATCAGATCCTTCAGAGCCTTATAGAATTCACTATTGAAACCGTCAGGTCCCGGTGCCTTGTTGGTGTTAAGCTCCCCAATTGTTCTCGTCACCTCCTCTACTGTGATATCTGCGTTTAAGGCACTCAAATCTTCCTCCGTCAAGCTAGGCATTTGGGCTTGTCTTAGCCACTCTGCCTCATCAGTCATGTCGTTATTCCCTGACCCATATAGTTTTCTATAGTAATCTCCCAACAGTTTATTAATGTCCTTAGGATCCGTAGTCACCTCTCCCCCCTTTGTTTTCAGTTTAGAGATCACTGTCATCTTTCTGCTGCCCCTTGCCAGATTGGCCAACATCCTTCCCGCCTTGTTGCCAAACCTATGTAAGTCAACCTCCTTGTGCGACCAGAATAGTTGTTCCTTTTTTTTGGCCCATTCGTCAAATCCCTCTTTTGCCTCCAGCCATCTGCCTTTTGTCATGGGAGATCTATTTGTCACATAATTTGTATATGCTACCCGTACTGCTTCACTATGGAAATTATAATTCTCATTGGTTTTCCGTTTGATCATGGCTGCGTACCCCACCAGACGGCCCCTTAGGACCGCTTTTGCCGTTTCCCAAAATATCACTGGGGACTCTCTATGTTCCTTATTGTCCTCTGCGAATTCTCCCCACCACTCCTGTAGCACCTTGTGGAAATTATCTTGCCTGAGAAGGAACGATGGGAATCTCCATATGATATCTGTACCTCTCCTGAATTTCTCTCTAATGCCCAATCTCACCGGACTATGATCAGAGATCACCATATTCTCTATCACACAATCTTGCGTTCCACTCAGTAAGTCTTGCGAGATCCAGAACTGATCAATACGTGACCAGCTATCATGAGGGTGAGAGAAGTGTGTATACTCTCTGTCATGTGGGTGAGTTAGTCTCCAGATGTCTTTCAGTCCTACGTCTTCTAATGTTACATCCCTATTGTCTAAACTCCTGCCCACATTAGCTGTCCCCTCCTCGCCCCTCCTCCTATCTTCAGCTGAGTCTGGGACAGTGTTAAAATCGCCTCCCACTATAATGTTAGCCTCCCCATCTGCTAATATGGTGGCCTTTATGTCATCATGGAATGTGATTTGTTGTGAATTTGGGCCATAGACATTATAAATACTGAGTTTACCCGCTGGACTAACGATTGTTAAGTGCTGCCACCTTCCATGGTCGTCTGCCTCATGTGCCACTACCTCATGACTGAATTGTTTATTTATTAGAATCATAGTGCCCGCTTTTCTACCTTGTGCCGCTGCCCCGTAAACGGTGCCCACCCAATGTTTCTTCATGCGGAAAAAGTCCTCCCCCCCCAAGTGGGTTTCCTGTAATAAGGCAATGTCTGTCTTTAGTCTTTTCAGATGTCTCAATATCATTGCTCGTTTGTTAGGTGATCTCAGCCCTTTAACATTCCACGTAGTTATCTGTATCATGTTTACCTGTGTATTCTGCTTTTACTACTCCCTCCCCTATGGGCCCCTGCATCAAGGAAGACGAGATGTTCGACACTAGAATCACAGTTGGTACCACAAAATCGACACTCCCTTTCCCCACCTTGCAAATATAACAAATACAACAAAAAGCATGTAACTGTAAAACATATTTTCCCTTCCGAGAAATCCACGGCGTTTCCCGCCACGTTGGTGAGCTCCCCTATTCCTAGCCAAAATATGTAGCTCCCTAATCACCCCCCAAAAAATATATGTTCTATCCCCGGACTAACTTGAATAAGCCTTTGAAAATTATGCAAAAATTAGCACAGTATGTCAAAACCTCAGCAAGATTCTCCAGTCCTACTTATCTCTGACTCCAGGTAGCCATCAGTCCGCCCAGAACAGGCCCACTTCATTTGAATTTGGATGATGTTCCTGGACAAAGGAGAAAAAGAAAAAAAGAAAAAAAAAGACCAAGGGGAGAGAAGATGGAGAAAGAAAGGAGAAGAACAAAAAAAAAAAAAAAGAAAAAAAAAGAGGGGGGGAAGAGGACCCAGACTTTGGGATGTTTTCCTCTCTTTTCTCCCTTCCCCCTCCTCCTCTCACCTCCCCAACCCTCTCTCCGTAATGCATCCTCCTCAACGCCTCTCCCTGTTTGGGAAGAGAGAAAAAAAAAAAAAAAAAAAAAAAAAAACAGGCAAAAAAAGGAAAAACAATGAGCGAGTTCCAGTTCAGGTATCATGGTTTCTCTCCAAGGGTTGGTTCCTGTGTTCCAGGCGAGAATTATGCTGTCGACCCGGGCTTGGCCTCCTTTCCTCCCTGGTCTCGACTTGCTTTTGTCCCCCAAGACGTCCCACATCTCTTCCTGAGCTTGTGGGGGATCCTCTTCTATTATTCCCTTCTCCACTAGCTCCTTTTTCTTGCCTTTCTGACCTAGTCTTGTTGAGCTCTGCCATGAGAATGTTTTCTGCTTCTTTGTAGTCCTTGTAGTATACAAACGAGCCATTGGGGTTTCTAACTTTCAGTGTAGCAGGGTATAATAGCTGGCACTTTACTTTTTTGTTGTACAGAAATGAGCAAATTTTGGTAAATTCTTTTCTCCTTCTGGATACTTCCGCTGAATAATCCCCAAAAATTAGCAGTCTGTTGCCTTGATATTGTAGTGGACGCTTTCGTTCTCTAAAGGCCCTCAATATTTCCTCCTTATGCTTATAATCAAGGTACTTGACAATCACCTGCCTGGCTCTTATCGGGGTATTCTTGTTTGAGTTTTGGCCCTCTCCCTTATTCGCCTCCTGGTGTCTCAGTGGACCCACTCTGTGGGCTCTTTCAACTCTGAATTTCGCCTTTATGCCCAGGGCCTGCGGTAGCTCCAACTCGCATATATTATCCAACCGTCCAATCGACACAGACTCTGGCAACCCGACTATACGTAAGTTGTTTCGTCTCGATCTGTTTTCCAAATCGTCCGCTTTATCCTTCAAGTATTCATTAGATTTTGCTAGAGCTGCTATTTGTGCTTGCATAGCCAGTATTGTCTCCTCGGAGTCAGATATTCTCTGCTCTGATTCTGCCAGTCTAGAGGCATGGGCATTTATCTGTTTTTGCATATTAGCTAATGATGTTTGTATGGCTGCCTCAATAGCCACTTTAACCTCTTTTGACAAGTGTGATGTCACTTCTTCAGCCAGTCTTTTATAGTCCACATTAAGCTTTTGTGTGTACTTGTCTTGGCCTGCAGGTGGTGCTGTTTTCTTAGGAGTCACTTGTTTTTATAGGACATCAGTTGAACCAGCTGCTATTTTTCAATAAGTTGCAGGATTGCTTTCTAATTACTGATAAGATTTCAGCTGGTGTCATGACTTTCCATGGCTTTTTGCACCTCTTTCTTTATGCATTCAATACATTTTTCCTGTTATTTCTCATTATTACACATCACTTAATTTATGGACATCTACGGTTTGATTTCTCTTTCCTATGTGGACTGGATAAGTTGTTACCAACATCTGATGAGAAATTCATGTCATTATCACCTTAATAAATATGTTAACTTAGAAAATTGGTGACATGCACAATAGTTATTTCACCTGCTGGATATACTGTGACTACAGATAGTACACCAGCCACATATTATCCTGTATATAAAATCTGATGTCTGCTCATGGTAATTCCAGGGGCGGATTAAGAGTGGCAAGGGCCCTAAGCAGTTGAGAAGGCATGACCAAACCCCCAAAATCCGATGTAACATGTTAAATGATCTCCCCTTTGAAAGATCATGTGACAGGTCATGGGATTAACATTCAGGTCCTCTGGTGCACATCTGTAGATACAAAACAAGAGACAGTAGGCTGCATAGAGCGCCTCACAAAGTTTTCCTTTATGTTCCACACTATGCATAACATAGCGGTATACATATTGGACCTTGGGTGGAAAATTCATTATTCCGAGGGGCCACATGAGATTGTGAATGTTGTGGAGGCTGAACCAATAGGCTGAAATGTATTCTGCTTAATATTAATAACATGTCAATTATAGTTATTTGATACTAACATTAATTATATCCAAAACAAACTGATAGTGAACTTAGATTGTGAGCCTCAATGGGGAAAGTGATAATCACGTCTGTAAAAGGACTGAGGAATTAATAGCACTGTATAAGTGAGTGAAATAAATAAACTAAGTATGACGACATCCCTAAATATACAGAATGAGCCCTCACATAGCTCGCTATAAACAGTATGAGCCTACACAAAGTAGCACTATATACAGTATGAGCTCTCACATAGTATAGAGGATGCTATGTGGGAGCTCACATACAGTGCCTTGTGAAAGTATTCGGCCCCTTGAATTTTTCAACCTTTTTCCACATTTCAGGCTCCAAATATAAAGATTACAATTTTAATGTTATGGTGAAGAATCAACAAGTGGGACTCAATTGTGAAGTTGAACAAAATGTATTGCTTATTTTTAACTTTTTTAAAATATAACTGAAAAGTGGGGCGTGCAATATTATTCGTCCCCTTTACTTTCAGTGCAGCAAACTCACTCCAGAAGTTAATTGAGGATCTCTGAATGATCCAATTTTGTCCTAAATGACTGATGATAAATATAAGCCACCTGTGTGTAATCAAGTCTCCTTCGTATAAATGCACCTGCTCTGTGATAGTCTCAGTGTTCTGTTTAAAGCACAGATAGCATCATGAAGACCAAGGAACACAACAGGCAGGTCCATGATACTGTTGTGGAGAAGTTTAAAGCCGGATTTGGTTACAAGAATATTTCCAAAACTTTAAACATCCCAAGCAGCACTGTGCAAGCGATCTTATTGAAATGGAAGGAGTATCATACCACTGCAAATCTACCAAGACAAGGCCATCCATCTAAACTTTCATCTCACCAAGGAGAAGACTGACCAGAGATGCAGCCAAGAGGCACATGATCACTCTGGATGAACTGCAGAGATCTACAGCTGAGGTGGGAGAGTCTGTCCATAGGACAATGATCAGTCACACGCTGCACAAATCTGGCCTTTATGGAAGCGTGGCAAGGAGAAAGCCATTTCTCAAAGATATCCATAAAAAATGTTGTTTAAAGTTTGCCACAAGCCACCTGGGACACACACCAAACATGTTTAAGAAGGTGCGCTGGTCAGATGAAACTATTTGGGCACAATGCCAAACGATATGTTTGACGTAAAGGCAACACAGCTCATCACCCTGAACACACCATCCCCACTGTCAAAATGGTGGTGGCAGCATCATGGTTTGGGCCTGCTTTTCTTCAGCAGGGACAGGGAAGATGGTTAAACTTTATGGGAAGATGGATGGAGCCAAATACAGGACCATTATTGAAGAAAACCTCTTGGAGTTTGCAAAAGACCTGAGACTGGGACGGAGATTTGTATTCCAAAAAGACAATGATCCCAAACATAAAAGGAAAATCTACAATGGAATGGTTCACAAATAAATGTATCCAGGTGCTAGAATGGCCAAGTCAAAGTCCAGACCTAAATCCCATCAAGAATCTGTGGAAAGAGCTGAAAACTGCTGTTCACAAATGCTCTCCAACCAACCTCACTCAGCTCGAGCTGTTTGCAAAGGAAGAATGGGCAAGAATTTCAGTTTCTTGATGTGCAAAACTGATAGAGACATACCCCAAGCGTCTTGCAGCTGTAGTCGCAGCAAAAGGCGGCGCTACAAAATATTAACTTAAAGGGGCCGAATAATATTGCACGCCCCACTTTTCAGTTATTTATTTTTTAAAAAAAGTTTAAAATAAGCAATAAATTTAGTTTAACTTCACAATTGTGTCCCAATTGTTGTTGATTCTTCACCAGAACATTAAAATTTTTATCTTTATGTTTGAAGCCTGAAATGTGGGAAAAGGTTGAAAAATTCAAGAGAGCCTAAGGGGTGCTTCACACATAGCGAGATCGCTACCGAAATCGCTGCTACGTCACGGTTTTTGTGACGCAGCAGTGATCTCATTAGCGATCTCGCTGTGTGTGACACTGAGCAGCGATCTGGCCCCTGCTGTGAGATCGCTGCTCGTTACACACAGCCCTGGTTCGTTTTTTTATTGTTGCCCTCACGCTGTGACGCACAGATCGCTGTGTGTGACAGCGAGAGAGCAACGAAATGAAGCGAGCAGAGAGCAGGAGCCGGCGTCTGGCAGCTGCGGTAAGCTGTAACCAGGGTAAACATAATAATAATAATAATAATTTTATTCATTTATATAGCGCTATTATTTCCACAGCGCTTTACATACATTGGCAACACTGTCCCCACTGGGGCTCACAATCTAGAGTCCCTATCTGTATGTCTTTGGAGTGGTGGTTACCCGATATTTACCTTCGTTACCAGACTCCGCCGCTCTCACGCTGCCAGTGCCGGCTCCCTGCTCTCTGCACATGTAGCTGCAGCACACATTGGGTTAATTAACCCGATGTGTACTGTAGCTAGGAGTGCAGGGAGCCAGCGCTAAGCAGTGTGTGTGTGCTGCTCTCTGCACATGCAGCTGCAGTACACATCGGGTTAATTAACCCGATGTGTACTGTAGCTAAGAGAGCAGAGAGCCAGCGCTAAGCAGTGTGCGCGGCTCCCTGCTCTCTGCACATGTAGCGACGTTATGATCGCTGCTGCTTCTGCTGTGTTTGACAGCGAAGCAGCGATCATAACAGTGACTTACAAGGTCGCTGCTACGTCACAGAAAATGGTGACGTAACAGCAACGTTGTTGTCGCTATGTGTGAACCCAGCCTAATACTTTCGAAAGGCACTGTAAGCTCTCAATATACAAGGGGCTGCTGATAAGTCTGAGTTTATCCAGTAAGAAACGAGATAGGATGATAAAACTTTACATTTATTCCACATACTCTCCACTGATGTCAACACACTTCTTACATGGGTATTCCAAGTTCTTTCTGTAAGCCTAGCAAAAAGGATTTCGGTTGTGCCTCAAACCAGGCATCTGTAGCAGCCATGGAATCAGAAATGGTGTGAAATTTGGTACCCTTGAGTTTTTTCTTCAAGTTTCCAAACAGATGATAGTCGGAGCGAGCTAGATCTGGTGAATAAGGTGGGTGGTCAACCAGCTGGAAGCCCAGTTCTGCCAGTTTTGCCGTGGTCACTTGTGCAGTGTGAGTGGAGGCATTGTCTTACAGGAACAAGATTCCTTTGGACAGCTTGCCGCAGCTTTTGGCCTTCAGAGCTGCCTTCAGTTGTTCCAAATGTTCATTGTAATAGCTTGCATTGATGGTGGAACCCTTTTGAAGGTACTCCACTTGCAGCACACCCTCCTTATCCCAGAATACAGATGCCATCACCTTAATGGGTGATTTTTGCTTCCTGAACTTTTTTGGGCGAAGAGAACCACTGTGCCTCCACTCTTTTCATTGCTCCTTGTTTTCAGGGTCATACAAATAAATCCAGGTCTCATCCATAGTGATCCAGGAAGTTATCAGTCCGGAAACGCTGACAAATGGACCTGGAAGTTTAGGGTCCCACTTTGCAGATAGCTTCCTCCAAAATATCCAAATGTTCATGGATAAGAACACAAAATCATTCACGGGAAATCCCTATGATGTCTGCTATTGCTTTAGCTGAAATTCATTGATTCTTAGTATGCGGTTGTGCACAGCATCGACGATCTCCGGAACAACCACTCTCGGTCGTCCAGGACGTTCCTCATCACTGGTGCTGAAGTGGCCTGTTTTAAATTTGGCAACCCAGTTCTTAACTGTGGAATAATGTCTGTGGCATATCACCATGAATATCCTTTGCGGACTTTCCTTGCAGAAACAAGAATTTTATCACTCCTCTGCTCTCAGTTGCTGTGAAACTCTGCCATTTTGATTTCCCACGTGCATAGAACACCGTTTCCATAAGATTCAAATGTGAAATCTTGAAAACATATATTAGACACATAAGGCTTTCATGATGAGGGGCAAATATCCCGAACCAGCTGTCTGTGGATGGATACCATGTTTGGCATAGGTGGTCTCCTTGACTGGAGACTGCCCTTCCCGTGGTTGTTCCTTCCCGGTGAAAGACTTGGCTAGTTTCCTGCTAGCGTTGAGAAACATGTGATGGTGTCTCCGCAGGCTTTCTTGTTTTAAATATTTCCCAGGGGACATTGCTCTAGAATTACTGCGTTGTGAAACACGTGATGGTGTCTCCGTGGTGTTGGATGTTGATCTCCCTAAGGTCAACCATCCTTGCTTATGTAGTCTTCTACTAGGCATTGCTCCCACTAGCCAGTTTCCTACTCCACTCTACCATTCTGTATTGCCAGCAGTGGAGCTCCAGGAAAGCTCCCAATTCAGAGATGTGCACAGCTGTTAATGGTGCAAACATTATAGTGAGGGTAATCTCACTTGCCCTTATTATAATCTACCTATCAGTATGTCATAGACTAATCTGTACACTGCATGTGCTATGTTTCACTGTACTAATCACACCTGCACATCGCCATATCAGTTTTACCATATAGTAAACACAGTGAATAAAATATCCCAAAAACAATTGTGCAATCACACTTTTTTTTGCAATTGTTCTGCACTTGGAATTTTTTTGCCGTTTTCCAGTACATTATATGGTAAAACTAATGGATTCATTTAAAAGTACAACTCGTCCCTCAAACGTACGCTCTTATATGGCAAGATTAAAGGAACAATAAAAAAGTGACGGCTCTCGGAAAAAGGGGAGCAAAAAACAAAAACGGAAAATCGCTCGGGGTGAAGGGGTTAAACAAAAGACATTTTAGGACTTTTCCATTACCATATAAATGAATAGATTTGGAACCTTTTATTTCCATTATGTTATCCTAAAATGCATTAAAATCATGAAACTACTGGAAATGTGAAGCAGAGCCTTAGGGGTACTTTGCACACTACGACATCGCAGCTGCGATATCGGTGGGGTCAAATCGAAAGTGACGAACATCCGGCGTCGCTGTCGACATCGTAGTGTGTAAATCCTTTTAGCTACCATTAACGAGCGCAAAAGCGTCGTAATCGTATGATCGGTGTAGTGTCCGACATTTCCATAATTTCGCTGTAGCGACAGGTACAATGTTGTTACTCGTTCCTGCGGCAGCACACATCGCTGTGTATGAAGCCGCTGGAACGAGGAACATCTGCTTACCTGCCACCGGCAGCGATGCGGAAGGAAGGAGGTGGGCGGGATGTTTACGTCCCGCTCATCTCCGCCCCTCCGCTTCTATTGGCCGGCCGTTGTATGACATTGCTGTGACGACGCACGACCCGCCCCCTTAGGAAGGAGGTGGTTCGCCGGCCAGAGCGGCATTGCAGGGCAGGTAAGTGCATGTGAAGCTGCCGTAGCGATAATGTTCGCTACGGCAGCTATCACAAAATATCGCAGCTGCGACAGGGGCGGGCACTATCGCGCTCGGCATCGCTACCATCGGCATGCGATGTCGTAGTGTGCAAAGTACCCCTTAGAATGTAATGTAAAGATACTGGAATGGGGCGGAGTGATGTAGCTGAACTGAGCGGATGCACATGAGAGCTGCTCCCACCATCCTGCATATCCTGATATTGTTGCCTGATTGCCTGTTCTCCCTTGCCTGCAAAGTGCTTCCCGAGGTAGGGGACACTCTAGAGGCCAGCGATTCCACCGGAGCTGTCCCCCAGCTCCTGACGGAGGATATTGTACCAAATGAGGCCGGAGAGTGAGACGAGGCACCAACTTCCCTGCACGAGGCTTTGCAGCTGCATAGCGCCGCGGAGTCCCATCACCCGGCGAACGGCTTACCCCCAGGAGGACGTGGAGGAGCTGTTGGAGGTGGCTTCACAAGTCTGCAGGGGCTAACTGGAGGGGAGATCTGGAGATCGGTGAGCGCCACTAATAATTTTATCATCAGCTGCACCGCCTGCAGCCGGCACATCAAAGGGCCAGCAGCAGTGAACGAGCCATTAACCGAGGCAGCAGGATTGGGGTGGGTGCTCTGAAAAACAGGCCCCTCAGGTCTCCCTCTGACATTGACATAGTACGAAAAAGATATACATTAAGACTCCACGCTGGAGAGGCCTGTATTACTCCTGATTATAACAATCAGGCGCTGTGCTGACTCGGGACTACCCTTTGCTGTAGATACATGTATGTACAGATGCTTCCTGGCTGCCTGAGCTGGATAGGAGAGAAAAGGTGCTCATTTCACTGGACACATATTACAGAGGCACAGGATTAGGTGTACTGGGGTGCAGCAGGAGTGGAGAGTGTAATATACAACGATCCAGCTAGCTATTCTGAGTCCCCTTAAACAATCTGGAGGCATCAATAAACTCAAGGAGTTTGCCAGGAATGGTCAGGGAGACACTCCTAAGGCCAAGAGGCGTGCTTCTTCCAAAGCCCAGGCGCTGACGGGGGATGGGGATGGAGATCAAGATGACTTAACCCTGAGACAAATGTACGAGCAGCTCATGCAGGCAATATCTCCATGTAAAGGGTGCTTTACACGCTGCGACATCGCTAGCGATTGCTAGCGATGTTGCAAGCATTAGCACCCGCCCCCGTTGTTGGTGCGACATGTGGTGATCGCTGCCGTAGCGAACATTATCGCTATGGGAGCGTCACAAGCACATACCTGTTCTTAGACGTCGCTGTGCCCGCCGAACAATCCCCCCTTCAAGGGGGAGGGGCGTTTGGCGTCACAGCGACGTCACAAACGGCCGTCCAATAACAGAGGAAGGTGGAGATGAGCGGCCGGAACATGCCATCCACCTCCTTCCTTCCTCATTGCCGGTAGACGAAGGTAAGGAGATGATCGTCGCTTCTGCGGTGTCACACATAGCGATGTGTGGTGCCGCAGGAATGAGGAACAACCTCGCTACGTACGAGACAACGATTTTTGGTAAATGAACGACCTCTCATATACCAACGATTTTTGTCTCTTTTGCGATCGTTTAAGGTAGCTCCTGCCTGTCACACGCTGCGATCTCGCTAACGGTGCCGGATGTGCGTCACAAACACCGTAACCGCAACGATATATCGTTAGCGATGTCGCATTGTGTAAATGGCCCTTAAGACCTCCCTTACAGGGAAGATTGAGGAGGTATATTCTGAAGTTGGCCTTTTGCGCCAGGATATGAAGAACTTGAGGACCCGTACTACAGAGGTTGGATTACGGCATCCTACTACCCGGGAGTTACCTGTCATTCTTCAGGTGCACGCTGTCACGTTTAGATTATATTTTTGGATCAAGTAACGTGGCAGCCTGGGTTGACAATGTGGTACATGGAGTACAGGGAATATCATTCTTACATCTGATGTTAACAGACCCCTTTGGCGGTTAAACCCCTTTTGGTTCAAACTAATCAAAGTGATAGGACCCTGGCCCAACTAGAAGACTTCTTAGTAGCTCAACTCAAACCCTGAACAATAATTTGGTGTGGGACACTCTCAACGCTTACCTTCAGGGATGCTTAAAAGAGTTATCTGACATAAACTCAAAAATTTTTGTTCAGCTAATCTGTGCTGTATTGTCATATAAATCACACCTACATTGTTATTTTTTGTTTTCTAACTTTTGTTCCTCTTGAATTCACCCTTTATTCTCTGCAGCTTCTTGTTTACATTCAGATACAGCAAACATGACCACTTCCTGTGCTGAACCTCAGTCAGAGCTGTCACCACCCACCCCAGTGTCCAGCCTCGCCCTCTGCCCGCCCCCTGCACACACACATTCCCTGTCAGTATATTCTGCCCCAGCACCTGACCTATTATCACTACAGCATTGCAAATAACAACCCCACATCGGGCTGTGCACCGCACACGCACACATATGGCTCTGTACCGCACACATATGGCTCTGTACCGCACACATATGGCTCTGTACCGCACATGCACACATATGGCTCTGTACCGCACACGCACACATATGGCTCTGCACCGCACACGCACACATATGGCTATGTACCGCACACGCACACATATGGCTCTGTACCGCACACGCACACATATGGCTCTGCACCGCACACATATGGCTCTGCACCGCACACGCACACATATGGCTCTGTACCGCACACGCACACATATGGCTCTGCACCGCACACATATGGCTCTGCACCGCACACGCACACATATGGCTATGTACCGCACACGCACACATATGGCTCTGTACCTCACATGCACACATATGGCTCTGCACCGCACACACACACATATGTCTAAGTACCGCACACGCACACATATGGCTCTGTACCGCACACACACACATATGGCTCTGCACCGCACACATATGGCTCTGTACCGCACACATATGGCTCTGCACACGCACACATATGGCTCTGCACACATATGGCTCTGAACACGCACACATATGGCTCTGCACACGCACACATAGGGCTCTGCACACATATGGCTCTGCACACGCACACATATGGCTCTGCACACGCACACATATGGCTCTGCACACGCACACATATGGCTCTGCACCGCCCGCCCCCCATCCCCATCGGGAACACATGTAAGGAATACATACTCACTCGTCCTCGGTCCCCGCCGCTCCTGCACGTTCGCGTGCTGTCTGTGCTCTGACGTCACCACTGTGCTGAAGAGAGCTCAGACAGCGGGAGGGACAGTGATGAGAAGCAGCGCTGCGCTGCTTCTCATCAGCACTTTCAAATGTACCGGCATCTGTGATCTGTGATGCCGGTATATCTGAATGTGTGATCCTTAGCAGGGGGGCCGGTGCTGGAGCTGACACCATGGCAGCTGCCGCCAGGCCCCGCCGCCAGGTCACGGACCCCCACAGCAGTGCAGGGGGAGGTTACTGGAGAGTAACAGAGGTGCGGGGGAATGTGTGGGAGGGTGCAGGGAAGGGGGGGGGACTCCACGAACTGTACTTCCCAGCAGGGAGGCGACATGCTGTTCCACATTTGCATGTCAACATGGTCCTGCCCATGTTGACATGAAATGACCGGAAGCAGCAAAATCGCGGCAGGAGCGGGCACATGACCGCTCTGAGCCGGGGGAGAGGGGCTGACAGCAGGGCAGGTAAGTGGTCTCTATCTACTTACCTGCCCCAATGTAGCCCCATAGGGTAATTAAAAAAAGAAGTCAAAGAAGCCGGATAACCCCTTTAACTTCGACCATAGCACATCTTAAACGGATGACAAGGGTGGAGAATGACATAATAGAAAGAAGACTCAGGGACTCGGAGGCAAGATATATATCTAGCCCAACTAATGGGAACAGGGCGGCTTGGTTGCACTCATATAGAACATATGTACAACACTCTGAAACTAAATCTAAACGTAAGCTATTCTTCACCCGACTGTCATACTTTGAACTTGGGAACGAGTCAAACAAATTACTTGCATATATAGATAGGCAGCATAATGCTTCAAATACAGTACTGGCTATACCAAAGGCGGATGGTTCGATTGTCACATCCCCTGAGGGCATCTCACAATGTTTCTACACGTTCTATAAAACTTTGTACAGCTCTAAAAGTGTTCATGGCGTCCAGGATTGTTTGGCATATTTGTCAGATGTAGAATGTCAAACGTTGAGTCAGTCACAACGAGAATTTCTAGAGGCAGACATAACAACAGAAGAAGTAACAACAGCCATCTCAGATATGGCTAGAGGGAAATCTCCCGGTCCAGACGGCCTTCAAATAGACTTTTACGGCAAATATTTGTGACACCTTGGCCCCAGTCCTTCTTGATATTTTTTCACACCATACTCTTGGTGGCTCTCTAACTGCCTCTCTATACAAAGCGCATATTCTTGTACTGAGGAAGGAGGGAAAGGATCACTGGACTGTGGCTCATACCGCCCTATATCATTGGTCAACGTTGACTATAAGATTTTTACCAAAATATTGGCGTCCCAGCTTAATTCTGTTATACTAGATGTAGTGTCCCCGGATGAAACAGGATAAATGCCTGGGAAAAACAACTCTATAAATATTAGATGGGTCCAGTCCATAGTGCAATACACTATGTTGGTCCAGGAAAACGAGTGGGCCTTGGCCTCGCTGGACGCGGCCAAAACATTTGACTCGGTGGAATGGCCATTCTTATCTGCCTGCCGCCAGAGATTCGCTTTTGGCACTAAGTTTAGTAATTGGATCTACATGCTGTATAGATCCCCATCTGTTGTGTCAATTCCTGTTCCGTGTGACTACTGTGTCTGTTTGGGGTAATGCAGGGGTGGGATTCAGCCGGTTCTGTCAGGTTCGGGCGAATAGGTTGTTAAAATAGCAGCCGGTTCCCCGAACCGGCAAGAAACAGCTCCGGCGATCCGGTTCTGTATTTATTTGTGTTAGTGTATTTAAGACACTAGCACAAATGAATCCCCGTACCTCCGCGCCGCACTTCCGGGTTCAGTGGAGCCTGTCTGCTCCCTGACCCGGTGTGCAGCGACGCGCTGACGCTGTTGAGGTCCGGCAGTGTGGGGAGTTAGCTGCTCCTCCTACTGCCGTCTGTCAGCGCCAGTGTCAGTGTGCAGAGTGCAGCAGAGGAAGACAGAGGAGAGTCCACCGCTGCTTGGAGCAGGTAAGCGCTCAGTGAGCCGAAGATGCAGGGAGCAGGGAGAGGAGCCAAATAAGATTGGAGCTATATGGGGAGAGGAGCCGCATAAGATAGGAGCTATATGGGGAGAGGAGCCGCATAAGTAGGGAGCTATATGGGAAATGGACACATATGGGACAGGATCTGCAGGGGAAAAGGAGCATATGGGATGGGATCTGAAGGGGAAAGAGGCCATGATGGGATGGGATCTGCAGGGGGAAGAGGCCATGATGGGATGGGATCTGCAGAGGAAAGAGGCCATGATGGGATGGGATCTGCAGGGGAAAGAGGCCATGATGGGATGGGATCTGCAGGGGAAAGAGGCCATGACGGGATGGGATCTGCAGGGGAAAGAGGCCATGACTGGATGGGATCTGCAGGGGAAAGAGGTCATGATGGGATGGGATCTGCAGGGGAAAGAGGCCATGATGGGATGGGATGTGCAGGGGGAAAGAGCCCATAATGAGATGGGATCTGCTGGGGAAAGAGGCCATAATGGGATGGGATGTGCAGAGGGAAAGAGGCCATAATGAGATGGGATGTGCAGGGGGAAAGAGGCCATAATGGGATGGGATCTGCAGGGGGAAAGAGGCCACATGGGATGGGATCTGAAGGGGGAAAGAGGCCACATGGGATTGGATCTGCAAGGGGAAAAGGCCATATTGGGATGGGATCTGCAGGGGGGAAAAGGCTATAATGGGATGGGATCTGCAGGGGTAAGAGACCACATGGGATGAGATCTGTATGGGGAAGGTCGTCCATTCCAATTTTAGCAGGGCTCCTTTAGTAATAATTTTTAAAAATTGTAGAAAAGCCATTTAATTCAATATGACTGACAGTGACTGGAACAACTGGTACTGGACAGGAGAGTGAAGGTACAGGAGGGTAAGAAGGGGCAAGAGATTTTACTTTAAATTACTTGTATTTTTTGGTTGAGGAAAGTGCGTGAAAATGGGTGTGGCTAACAAAATGGCTGTGGTTACATAATCGGTGTGGTTTTCAAATGTGCGGGGTTTACAGAGAACCTGTTGTTAAAAAATTGAATCCCACCCCTGGGGTAATGGACCAGGAGTCATGGTATCAATCCCACCCCTGGGGTAATGGACCAGGAGTCATGGTATCATTACATGAAAATATTTCTTAGGGAAACCTTGTTCATGGCTAGGAAGTTGATAGCTCTAAGGTGGATGGGAGGTTCAGATCCAACAGTGCGGTCTTGGGTCAAATAAGTTAATTAAATCATACCCTATGGGTGGTGCATTACAATAGGGGATGCCCAGAAAAATTCTACAAAATCTGGAGTCTGTGGAACTCCTTTCCCGACACACTTACAGAAGATTAAAGGGAATGATTGTGACATAGATCCCTCTAGGTGTTAGAATACTGTCCAGCAGTATATGGATATTGAGATGCTGTGTAGCTGTTATTGTTGCCTTTTGTTTTGTTTAGGTTCTTTGATTAGATTAAGTTGTCTGTATACTTAATACAAATCTGTTAAATGTATAAATGCTAGGGTGTATGAACAACAACACTATTTTGTTTTAGGTAAAGCAGGTGCCATGAAAACTACATGACTGCCTATTACTATGTGTAAAATGTCACCATCCATGTACCTGTAACGGTGTACATTATGTCAGCTGTACCGTGTTTGAGTTGTTAATAAAACAAAGGAAAATAAAAGATACAGATATAAATATGGCTTACCATGGCTGCAAAAGGCGCCTCTTGTTGGGGACATTTATTTCCTCCCTTTGTTTGCGTTTTACTAAAATATAAACCAAAAGTGATTATGATCCTAGTTCACATACCAGAGGAGCAATCTCCAACCTTGGAAGAAGCAGAACCTATTACATACTATATGGACAAAAGTATTGGAATGCCTACACATTACACCCAGGGAAGTTATACGAAATCTCATGCTAAATCCCCTCAGTGGTATCAACCACTGAGGACTCTCCGTTCTTTTAAACAATGTTTTTATCTCTACTGGCTAACATGGTACAAAGATATACTTTGCCTGTAAGGGTACCTTCACACTTTAGCGATGCAGCAGCGATTCGACCAGCGATCTGACCTGGTCAGGATCGCTGCTGCATCGCTACATGGTTGCTGGTGAGCTGTCAAACAGGCAGATCTCACCAGCGACCAGTGACCAGCCCCCAGCCAGCAGCGACGTGCAAGCGACGCTGCGCTTACACGGAGCCGGCGTCTGGAAGCTGCAGACACTGGTAACTAAGGTAAACATCGGGTATGGTTACCCGATCTTTACCTTAGTTACCAGCGCACACCGCTTAGCTTACCGTGTGCAGGGAGCAGGAGCCGGCGCTGGCAGCGTGAGAGCTGTGGAGGCTGGTAACGAAGGTAAATATTGGGTAACCACCTTGGTTACCCGATGTTTACCTTGGTTACAGCTTACCGCAGGCTGTCACATGCCGGCTCCTGCTCCCTGCACATTCAGGATTGTTGCTCTCTCGCTGTCACACACAGCTATCTGTGCTTATCAGCGGGAGAGCAATAATAAAAAAACGAACCAGGGCTGTGTGTAACGAGCAGCGATCTCACAGCAGGGTCCAGATCGCTGCTCAGTGTCACACACAGCGAGATCGCTAATGAGGTCACAAAAAAACGTGACTCAGCAGCGATCTCGCTGTGTGTGAAGTACCCCTAACACAATCCCTTGTCATTAACCCCTTCACCCCCTAGGCCTGAAAACACCTTAATGACCGGGCTATTTTTTACGATTCTGACCAGTGTCAATTTTAGGGCTCATGCGTATTGCACTGCAGCGTAAATGCATGCGTCCTGCGTCCCCTGCACAATCTATGTAGATTGTGCATGATACTTGCGCACGTTGCTTTTTTGAATGAAGCGATTTGGATGCTAAAATTTTGACCCAAATCTGTGCGTTCATAAAGCATGTCAATTATTTGTGCGCTTTGGATGCTGCTCCCACTCTGTCTATGGTGGGGGCAGAAGCCAGAGCGCATGAAATCGGCTTTTTTTCTACAGAAAAAATGCATCCATTACGCAGTGTTTCTGCAGCGATTTGAAGCGCACATGTGCTGTCAAATCGCTGCAGAATAATCAGCAGGTACGTGCGAACAAGCCCTAACAGGTAATAACTCTGGAACACTTCAACAGATCCCAGTGATTCTGACATTTTTTGTGACATATTGTACTTCATGATAGTTGCAAATTTAGGCCGATACTTTTGCATTTATTTATGAAAATATTGGACATTTTTATAAATCTGAGTTAAGTCAGAAAATAGTTCCCACATGTCCACTTTACACCAGCACAACTTTTTAAACAATTTTTTTTATTAGGAAGTTAGAAGGGTTCAAAGTTCATTAGCAATTTCTCAATTTTCCAACAAAAATTACAAAACATTTTTTTTAGGGCCCATATCACATTTGAAGTGACTTTGAGAGGCCTAGGTGACAGAAAATACCCAAAAGTGACACCATTCTAAAAACTGCACCCCTCACATTGCTTAAAATTACATACAAGAAGTTTATAAATCCTTTAAGTGCTTCAGAGGAACCAAAGCAATGTGGAAGGAAAAAATGATTTTTTTTATTTTTTTTTAACACAAAAATTTTACTTAAAACATAAAAGTTTGCACTTTCACAAGGATATCAGGAAAAAATGCACCATAAAATGTATTGTGCAATTTCTCCTAAGTACCCCATATGTGGTGGAAATCAATTGTATCGGCGCACTGCAGGGCTTGGAAGGGAAGGAGCTTCATTTGAATTTTTAAAAGCAAAATTAGCTAAAATCATTAGCGGACGCCATATCGCCTTTGGAGACTCCCTGATGTGTCTAAACTGTGGGGCTCCCCCACAAGTGACTAAATTTTGGAAACTAGACTTCAAGGAATTTATCTAGATGGTTGGTAAGCACCTGGAACCCCCGAGGGCTTCACAGAATTTTGTAAGCTGTGAAAATTAAATAAATAATTTTTAAACCACAAAAATGTTGTGTTAACGCCAAATTTTTCAAATAAACTAGGGTAAAAGGAGATAGTGAACCATACAAATTATTGTGCAATTTCTCCTGAGTTAAGCAAGCTTTACACGTTGCAATTGCGTGTGCGATCTCGTATGCGATGTGACACGCGCAGGTCGCATATGCGATCTAATGAGATCGCACGTAGTTCGTTTATTTGCTGTCACATGAGTATTAGCAGTATTTGTTTAATTGATCAATTTTTCGTGCGATTTTTTTCGCTCATGTGTTCATTGAGGTTTTTTTTTTTCCCATGTCTTATGCAAATTTGCCCCAAAGTTGACACCCTTTTTTTTTCACTCAAACCATCAATTAACGCATTAACGTGAGTAAATTGTTTAATCAACCACACCTGACTGAAGAACGTTTTTTTCGTTACTATAAAAGGCCTTCAGGCCTCCAACACACATCCGTTAAAACCACATGCATGTAATATGGGCCATTTTTCAGGTCCTTTTTTTGTTTTTTTGTTGTGTCTTTTAGGCCGTGTGGGCTATGTGTGACCGGCGTATGCTAGCCATGTGTGCGTGTGTAATGCCCGTGTGTGCGTGTGATGTTTAACTGACGTGTGAATGTTTATTCCGTGTGACATGTTCCGTGTTTAATGTTAAAAGTCGTTTTGATTACCCGTTTACAGCAGACAGAGTTGCGCGCAGAGAATGAACTCGGGTGAACTTCACCCGACTTCATTGTCATGCCGCGGCTCTGTCTGTGTCGCGTCCTGATTAGCGGTCACCTGTGAAGGATTCACCGGTGACCGCTAATCCCCAGAGTGACTGAATTGAGCAGCCCTCTCTCATACTCACCGTTCCCCGATCTCCGGCGCGGCGCTGCACAGCTGTTATAAAAACTCCGGCGGCTTTTACTATTTTGAAAAAGCCGTCCGCTCATTAAACAATCTCGTATTCCCTGCTTTCCCCGCCCACCGGCAAATATGATTGGTTGCAGTGAGACACGCCCACACGCTGAGTGACAGCTGTCTCACTGCAACCAATCACAGCCGCCGGTGGGCGTGTCAATATGGAGCAGAGAAATAAATAAATAAATAATTAAAAAAAATCGACATGCGATTCCCCCCATTTTGATACCAGCCAATGTAAAGCCAAACGGCTGAAGGCTGGTATTCTCAGGATGGGGATCCCCACGTTATGGGGAGCCCCCCCAGCCTAACAATATCAGCCAGCAGCCACCCAGAATGGCCGCATCCATTTGATGCGACTGTTCTGGGACTGTACCCGGCTCTTCCCGATTTGCCCTGGTGCGTTGGCAATCGGGGTAATAAGGAGTTAATGGCAGCTCATAGCTGCCAATAAGTCCTAGATTAATCATTCCAGGCGTCTATGAGAAACCCCCAATGATTAACCTGTAATGTAAAGTTAAAAAACACACACAGTGAAAAAATCCTTTATTTGAAATAATAAACACTAACAAATACACCACATATTCACCACTTTATTAAGTCCGCAAAAACCCATCCATGTCCGGCGTAATCCACGGAGGTCCCGCGTCGCTTCCAGCTCTGCTACATGAAGGGGCCAGGAGCTGCAGAAGACACCGCCGCTCCTGTCAGCTCCACGCAGCAACTGAAGAGAGCCGCGCGATCAGCTGAGCTGTCACTGAGGTAACTCGCGGCCACCGCTGGATCCTCCAACTGTCACAGCAAGTCGCCCGAGTGACAGCGATGAAGTCACAGGTGAGTTGCGGTCACAGGTGGAGGATCCAGCGGTGGCCGCGAGTAACCTCAGTGACAGCACAGCTGATCGCGCTGCTATCTTCAGTTGCTGCGTGGAGCTGTCAGGAGCGGCGGTGTCTTCTGCAGCTCCTGGCCCCTTCATGTAGCAGAGCTGGAAGCGACGTGGGACCTCCGTGGATTACGCCGGACATGGATGGGTTTTTGGGGACTTAATAAAGTGGTGAACGAGGGTATTTGTTAGTGTTTATTATTTCTAATAAAGGATTTTTTCACTGTGTGTATTTATTAACTTTACATTACAGGTTAATCATTGGGGGTGTCTCATAGACGCCTGGAATGATTAATCTAGGACTTATTGGCAGCTATGGGCTGCCATTAACTCCTTATTACCCCGATTGCTAACGCACCAGGGCAAATCGAGAAGAGCCGGGTACAGTCCCAGAACAGTCGCATCAAATGGATGCGGCCATTCTGGGCGGCTGCTGGCTGATATTGTTAGACTGGGGGGCTCCCCATAACTTGGGGCTCCCCATCCTGAGAATACCAGCCTTCAGCCATTTGGCTTTACCCTGGCTGGTATCAAAATGGAGGGAACCGCACGTCGATTTTTTAAAATTATTTATTTATTTCTCTGCTCCATACTGACACGCCCACCGGCGGCTGTGATTGGTTGCAGTGAGACAGCTGTCACTCAGCGTGTGGGTGTGTCTCACCGCAACCAATCATATCTGCCGGTGGGCGGGGAAAGCAGGGAATACGAGATTGTTTAATGAGCGGACGGCTTTTTCAAAATAGTAAAAGCCTCCGGAGTTTTTATAACAGCTGTGCAGCGCCGCGCCGGAGATCGGGGAACGGTGAGTATGAGAGAGGGCTGCTCAATTCAGTCACTCTGGGGATTAGCGGTCACCGGTGAATCCTTCACAGGTGACCGCTAATCAGGACGCGACACAGACAGAGCCGCGGCATGACAATGAAGTCGGGTGAAGTTCACCCGAGTTCATTCTCTGCGCGCAACTCTGTCTGCTGTCAACGGGTAATCAAAAACGACTTTTAACATTAAACACGGAACATTTCACACGGAATAAACATTCACACGTCAGTTAAACATCACACGCACACACGGGCATTACACACGCACACATGGCTAGCATATGCCGGTCACACATAGCCCACACGGACCAAAAAACACGACAAAAAAACAAAAAAAGGACCTGAAAAATGGCCCATATTACACGCACGTGGTTTTAACGGATGTGTGTTGGAGGCCTGAAGGCCTTTTATAGTAACGAAAAAAACGGGCATTACACACGCACACACGGCTAGCATTGACGTCACAAAGTTGGAATAACAAAATCGTATGAGGGATGTCACACGTTTCAAATGACTAGGTTCGTGCAATAAAACGTACAATGTTAGAGAAATAAACGACGTGTATAAGATCAACGTATTTGGTTCAATCTTGATCGCACGTAGGTGTCACACGCAAATACGTCACGAACGATGCCGGATGTGCGTCACTTACAACTTGACCCCGACGACAGATTGAAAGATCTATTGAAGCGTGTAAAGCAGGCTTTAGCCAGTACCCGAAATGTGGTGGAAAACTACTTTTGAGGCACAGTACAAAATGAAGAAGAGAAAGAGTGCCATATTGGAGTGCAGATTTAGTTAAAATGGTTTGTGGGTGCCATGTCACATTGGTAGAGCCCCTCAAGTGCCAAAACAGCAGAAATCTCCCACAGTGACCCCATTTTACAAACTGCACCCCTCAATAAATTCATTCAGAGGTACAGTGAGCAAACAAATTTTATACAATTGGGCGGTAAACAAAAATAATTACATTTTTACAACTACAATGTTGTGCTAACCCCAAATTTCCAATTTGCACAAGGGGAATAGGTAAAAAATGTCCTATAATGTGTTACACAATTTCTCCTGAACATGACAATACCCCACATGTCATTTTACAGTAGTGTTTGGCTACACGACAGGGCTCAGAGAGGAAGGAGCACCATTTGATTTTTGGAGCACAGATTTTCCTAGAATAGTTTGTGGACACCATTTGCAGAGCCACCATGTGCCAGAAAAGAAGAAATCCCCCTCAAGTGACCACATTTTGGAAATTTCACCCCTCTGGGAATTCAACTACAGGAGTAGTAATGATTTAGTCTCTAGGGTATGTGCCCGCGATCAACACACGCCATGTTCTGGATGCAGAGTGTCTTCTCCCGCAGAGACACAAGTGCACTACTCAGGAGGCGGCAGCTGCCCATGCCCACGATCAGGGTTTGGGACACTGTGGACTTTCACTCTGTTTTCCCAGCTGAGAACACTCGCATCTCTGCAGCATAAATACTGCATCTAGGGAAGCAGCTCCACAGGTCAGTTTACGATGTATAGAAAAGAAGTACATTGGACATGGGATTTACAGTCAAATGAAAAAGTTTGGGCACCCCTATTAAAGTTAACCTTTTTTCTTTATAACAATTTGGGTTTTTGCAACAGCTATTTCAGTTTCATATATCTAATAACTGATGGACTCAGTAATATTTCTGGATTGAAATGAAGTTTATTGTACTAACAAAAAATGTGCAATCCGCATTTAAACAAAATTTGACCGGTGCAAAAGTATGGGCACCCTTATCAATTTCTTGATTTGAACACTCCTAACTACTTTTTACTGACTTACTAAAGCACTAAATTGGTTTTGTAAGCTTATGAGGTTTGAATTTCATAGGCAGGTGTATCCAATCATGAGAAAAGGTATTTAAGGTGGCCACTTGCAAGTTGTTCTCCTATTTGAATCTCCTATGAAGTGTGGCATCATGGGCTCCTCAAAACAACTCTCAAATGATCTGAAAACAAAGATTATTCAACATAGTTGTTCAGGGGAAGGATACAAAAAGTTATCTCAGAGATTTAAACTGTCAGTTTCCACTGTGAGGAACATAGTAAGGAAATGGAAGAACACAGGTACAGTTCTTGTTACGCCCAGAAGTGGCAGGCCAAGAAAAATATCAGAAAGGCAGAGAAGAAGAATGGTGAGAACAGTCAAGGACAATCCACAGACCACCTCCAAAGACCTGCAGCTTCATCTTTCTGCAGATGGTGTCAATGTGCATCGGTCAACAATACAGCGCACGTTGTACAAGGAGAAGCTGTATGGGAGAGTGATGCGAAAGAAGCCGTTTCTGCAAGCACGCCACAAACAGAGTCGCCTGAGGTATGCAAAAGCACATTTGGACAATCCAGTTACATTTTGGAAGAAGGTCTTGTGGACTGATGAAACAAAGATTGAGTTGTTTGGTCATACAAAAAGGCGTTATGCATGGAGGCAAAAAAACACGGCATTCCAAGAAAAGCACTTGCTACCCACAGTAAAATTTGATGAAGGTTCCATCATGCTTTAGGGCTGTGTGGCAAATGCCGGCACCGGGAATCTTGTTAAAGTTGAGGGTCGCATGGATTCAACTCAGTATCAGCAGATTCTTGACAATAATGTGCAAGAATCAGTGACGAAGTTGAAGCTACGTAGGGATATTTCAGCAAGACAATGATCCAAAACACCGCTCCAAATCTACTCAGGCATTCATGCAGGGGAACAATTACAATGTTCTGGAATGGCCATCCCAGTCCCCAGACCTGAATATCATTGAACATCTGTGGGATGATTTGAAGCATGCTATTCATGCTCGGCGACCATCAAACTTAACTGAACTGGAATTGTTTTGTAAACAGGAATGGTCAAATAGACCTTCATCCAGGATCCAGGAACTCATTAAAAGCTACAGGAAGCGACTAGAGGCTGTTATTTTTGCAAAAGGAGGATCTACAAAATATTAATGTCACTTTTATGTTGAGGTGCCTATACTTTTGTACCGGTCAAATTTTGTTTAAATGCGGATTGCCCATTTTCTGTTAGTACAATAAACCTCATTTCAATCCAAAAATATTACTGAGTCCATCAGTTATTAGATATATGAAACTGAAATAGCTGTTGCAAAAACCCAAATTGTTATGAAGAAAAAAGGTTAATATTAATAGGGGTGCCCAAACTTTTTCATATGACTGTATATCAATCCATCCACTGTGCTTGTACCGCACAATGCAGCGGTTTGGACACAGTGAAAATACGGAGCATCCAATATGCTGCTATTCCTTCTTGAGGGCAAGCACCCTTAAAGGTAATCCCGATGCAAGCGCTCAGAGTAGAGCACAGGATAAATATGACCCGCGCCGTACTGCGTTCTTTTAGAGACAGAATGAACAAATCAACAGCAGTTGAACTACTGGCTTTCTTTATTTAATTTTTTACACCGTTCACCTTGCAGTATAGGTGATTAGGTGGCTTTATTCCTCTGGTCAGTACGATTACTGAGATTCCAGATTTATATAGTTTTTTTTATGTTTGGCAACGATCACATTAAAAAACGCTCTTTACAAAACAAAGTTTTTTTGCATCACCAGATTTTGAAGGCTATAGTTTTTTTTATTCAGTCATGTGAGGACTTTTTTTGCAGGATGAGTTGGAGTTTTTATTGATACCATTTTTGGCCACATAATTTTTGATTGCTTTCTAATTTCACTTTTTGTGAGGCAGAATCAAGAAGAAACAGCAACTCAGGAATATGTTGTTTTTTTTCCGTTGTTTACCGTGCTGTAAAAGTGATAAGATAGCTTTATTCTGAAGGCCAGTATGATTACTGCGATACCATATTTATACAGGTTTTTTTGTTTTGCTGCTTTTACACCATAAAAACTATTTTCCACGGAAAAAAACAGTTTTTGCATTGCTGTATTTTGACAGCTATAACATTTTTATTTTTTGGCTAATAAAGCTGTATGGTGGCTTGTTGTTTGCAGGACAAGATGATGTTTTCATCTGTACCAGTTTCATTTATATATGACTTTTTGATCACGTTTTATTCCCTTTTTTTGACAGCTGTATGTTAAAAAGACATTGTTTTTCATTTTTTTTTATCAAGTACACTGAAGGGGTTAGCTCGGATTGTTATGAACGCGACAATGCCAAATATGTGTACTTATTTATTTATTTTTTACACAAATAAAAGTGGACTATTTTTATTATTTTTCTTCATTATTTTCTGATTTTTTTTTAAGATATATACTTTAAAAAAAAACTTTTTTTTTCCTTTTTTACTTAGACCCTTTATGGGACAGAACACCACAATGCTATGTTCGCAGATGCAATGTTCTGCAGTGCTCGATCACTGCAGGACATTGCAGCTGTCAGCGCTGCACTGAGAAAGACTGTGTGATCACACTGCAGGCATTATCACACAGGTTCTCCATAAGCTCTCTGTAGTCAGGTGACCCGGAAGTCATCATGATGACCTCGAGTCACTAAGACATTGATAGGGCCCTCGCAATTACATCGTGGGGGTCCCGATCAGAGGGGAGCGCATCAGGAACCATCCCTGGTTACGAGGGCAGGGGCTCGGCTGTTGGGTAAACTGAGTCAACGGCTGCAAATCGCGGGCGCACAGCCCCTTGTGCCCTCACAATTGCTATGACGTATCGGTACATCCCTAGTCATTAAGGGGTTAATATGGAGCTGCTTTCCCTTTGCAGATATTACAGCTTCCACTCTTGTGGAAAGCTTTTTAAAGAATTTTGGGGTCTTTCTAAGCAGATTTTTGTCCATTCATCCATAAGAGCAATTAATCAGGTCAGCCACTTATGATGCACAAAAGGTCCTGGCTTGCATTCCCTAAGTTCATCCTAAAGGTGTTTGATGGAGTTAGGGTGCGCTCACATTAGTGTTTAAAACAGACGAGTGCAATGCTAGAAAATCTCGCATTGCACTCCCACCAATGTTATTCAATGAGGCAGAGCAGATCTGCAATTTTCTTTTATGCCGATTTGGCATGATTAAACAATCGCAGCATGCTGCAAATGGCTCTGAAAATCGGATCATGCGTACCCATAAATGTCTCTGGGTGCGTGTGAATTATCGGACTGCACTGATGTCATCACAGTCAAATACAAACAGGGACAGGCAATGGAGAAGATGGAGAGATTAATCTCTCCATGTTCTCTTCACCTGTGCTCTAATTCTGACATGTGAGAAAATCGCATCACAGTAGAATGACACTCTGCTTATACTCACAGCAGAGTTTGGGCCGAGTGTCATTAGCATATTGTATCCATTTTGCTCGCATCGGATGCCATATGCTTGACTGACCCCGGCCTCAAAGGGAAATTTCCAGCAATGCTCTGCTATTTGATTGATAGGTACAACTGGGGCTGGAATATGTGTGTAGTGTCTTGCTATCTATTCCCGCCCCTGTCTGTCTGTCTGGCCTTCTTTCCCGTGTTGGTGTCATAGACGTTAATTCCGGCATGAGAGCAGTAGCATTTATAAGTATTACAGAAAACGCTTCACTAAGATGGCATTGGAGTCGGCGCTTGCGCATAGCGCTATCTCCGGTTCCATCTTTGTGAACACTGTGTCTTCCTGTATAGGACTGTCATATGAACTATGTGAGGGTGCTGCATGCGCCCTCGGATCTTCTGTTCTCGTGACCACACCCAGAAGAAGACGATCTGCACAATATTTACAAATGAAAATGCGCAAACGACTGAATTAACGTCCATGATAACGACAAGGAAAGAAAGGACAGGCAGGCAGATAGGGGCGAGAATAGATATAAAGTCCCGACCTACATGTTCCCTCCCCTGGACCCTAGCACCAGTATAGCACTGGCTTTACTTTATATATGAAAATCCTGCTGGTTGGTTCCTTTTAAGGTCAAGACTGAGGGCCAGTGAAGTTTCTTCCACACCAAATTCAACCAACCATGTCTTTTTTTGGACTTTCATGAACTGGCTTGTTACAACAGCTACATACTCTGATAATCTACGATGAATTCAGTAATCTCTTAGAACAATCTATTTTTGAATAAATGTATGCAGAAATAGACTGTCCATTTAGTTATGAGATTGTATACTCCTGTGGCAATGGATTAAAAAGAAAAACCTGAATTGAAGGATTAATGAGTTCCCATACTTGCCCACAAAGTGTGAGGCATCATTCACATGCCCGTGTTGTATGTATGTGTAGTATCCGTGTTTTTTTTAAGGACAGAATATGTACACATTATAATCTATGGTGCTATTGACATGTCAGTTTGTCCATGGAAAACTCATGGAGACATGTCAGTTTATTCAGAGTCACAAATGAAAAATGCTAATACAAATCTATGTGAAGGGTTTCCCGGCCTATGACGTATGGATAAGTCATGGCAATTGCGCGGGGCACAGGAAATGTGCCCATACAATTGCCACCGTTACTTCAGCTTACATGACAGCTAAGGCTGTTTTCACACTTGCGTTGAATGGCATCCGTTGCAATCCGCCGCCTTGAGGAATTACGGTAACCGTTGCAGGAATCCGTTTATTCCTCATAGGCTTCTATTAAGGGCGGATTGCAACGGATGGTCTTCCATTGCATCCGCCCCACGGCGGTTGAGTTGTTTTGACGGTGACCGTCAGTGCCCGTCGGGCGGAAGGAATGCTGAATGTAACGTTTTTTGTTGCTGTAAAAAAACGCACTCCGCAGGATTCCATCAGGATCCGTTAAGAGGCATAATGAATGTCTATGGTGCTGGATTCCGTCGCCATGCATTTAGCAACGGATTCCAGTGCAGGATTCTGTCACGTTCTGTGAAGGTAGCCTGAGCTATAAATTGTTTGTTCAAACGTAATAAGAATATCTGTGTATGTAAATAATCAAAATGTAGATGTCATTGCATAATTATCTGTGTGTCTATATGATAATTGCACAGACGCCATAATATGATTCTAGGTTGTATATTCAGGAAAGGGTTAACTGAGAAGATGATGAAGCCAAGGTACAAATGAACAAGGGAGATATTCATCAAGTTAATTCGGAGACTTATCAGTGGTTTCACACACAGAAAGAAGGAATAATGAGCAGAGAGGTATTTTATAACATACTGGGAAAAACTGGGCAGTTGAATACTTCCTACTCCCTGTTCTAGTTTCAAGGTAAATGTTGCATTCTGTATAATTGAGTCTCTTTCAATACACGAGTCAAGTCTATGACATTGGCTCATACAGTGAACACGTTTTGTGTGATCATTGTCTGATTCAGTATTATCTGGGGGGGGTTCCCGTGACCGAAGATAGCGAGTTAGGATGTTTAAAAATTGGTACAGCTGACCAAGTCCGGAGGCTGGGACTTGTTTGTATGTGCATATGCATTCTTGTACGACCTCCTCCGTGACACGGAAGATTTTCACATGACCGAAGATAGTGAGTTAGGACAATAAAAAATATTGGTGCGGCTGACCAAGTCCAGAGGGAATACATTTTGTAACCCTCCTCAGTGACACGGGACCCTTATTACTATATAGCTGAGGAGTAGCCAGCTAGTATAGAGGTGTGACCTTAAGTTCCGGCCAGACTATAACGCACACCGCATAGTCATAAATTAGTGTAATCCGGACACCACCAAGATAGCAAAAATGTTCAGAAAGAAAGCTGAAAGGCCTGAAGGTAACAAGAGATTGTTGCTTGATGCGAAGTTGTTTGGTAGAGTATCGTAGGCATTGCTATCAGAAGGATATATTGAGGTCAAAGATGAAGATGAGCAAGGGGATGTTGTGTTTTACTATAGGTCACCCAAGTCTGAGGACGGATATGAGGGTCCTCCGGCAGGTTGTTTTGTTGCTGCCCCACAACCTGATCCCCATTCTATTTCCCTCATAGATGCTGCAGTCCCACCCACTGGCCAGAATCCCTTAACTCTTTCTGTACAGCCCACACTGGCCTTAGTTCCCTCTGTCCCAGCACCCACCTCACAGTTAGTAAAGCCAACGCCCACTATTCCCACACTGACCCCGCCCACTCCTGCCTCTATTCATCCAGAAATACCAATTGAGAAACCACCCCCATACGACCCAGCTAGCTGCACATGTTACCAGTGTGGCTATCAGAACACAGACTGGAGAGATGGCTGTAATAATTGTGCAGCTCATCGCCTGTCCCAATCCTCCCTGTTTTAACTCCGGGAGGAGGTTACTATGTGCCTCCTCTACATCAGAAAACAACCGAACAGACTCAGGAGCTGTTATCCACACCCATACCCCTGGTCCCTCCCATACCTACAATGCCGTCTCCCCCCCCACCGGCCAGTCTGATGCCACACTCCTCAGGCACCAATCCCCTCCCCTTGCATCCCCCTCCTTCCTATAGGATACACAGTGAGCCTTACTCCGAACGATCCCGGCCCCGTCCAGAGTTGTTTAACCCACGATATGTTCAGTTGCTTGCTACGCCCGGAGGGGCTCGGATTTTGTTTAGGATAGGGATGGGAGATTTGCTTACACAGGAGACAGGGGTGTATGTTAATCCGGCTAATTCAAATTTGCATCATGCTGGGGGTGTGGCCCGGCAAATAGTTTTGCAGGGTGGTCAAATAATCGAACAAGAATCAGATGAATATGTCAGACAGCATGGTTGTGTTGAATGGTGTAACTTGAGGAGGTACCCTTCCGGCAGCCTATATTGTTCATGCTGTAGGCCCCCAGTTTGATCCCATGCATCCCCGGGATTCTGAAAATGTTCTCAGGAACTGTATAAACCATTCAATTGTTTATGTCTCTAATCTGGATGTTACTTTGCTGACCCGTAGAAGTGTTTCACTGCCCTTGATATCTGCTGGTTTATTTGGTTTTCCTGTGGAGAAGGCTCCATTGTTGAAAGCATATTGTCTACAATCAGAGGTTCTAATTTTCATTTGGAGGAGGTCAGGTTAGTGTTGGATGGAGAACTTGCTGTCTATCAAGCAGTAGCAACAGCTCAACGAGAGGACTCGGTTCCCTTGCCAACAGTACCTCATGTGTCAGTCAAGACTGACACAGAAAGCCATTCGGAGTATTCAGTAGACTCCGAACCCGACGAGGAACAGTCCACACCCAAATATGTCCCCTTCAACTCCACCCAGCCAGCAGCATTAATCCACCGCCTGCCAGATCCCGAAATTAACCCTATGCGATTTTATAGGGAAATGCTACAGGTCCATCAGTGGTATTTAGCTGCTCAGAAGAACTTTGTCAATCTCACCAAGGTAAAAGCGGGAGACAGTTTTTGGCCCTTAAAGCCACAGTGTATCTAACAGCAACCAAACCCTATTGTGAATCTTTACCGGTCTAACATCAGATCCAATCAGCATTTTGGCAATAATCAACGTGGCCAACAAAGCTAGTATTTGAGAAGTTGGCGTTGTGGCCAGCCCAGTCACTATCGGAGAGAGTGTTGAACTCCACAATCCCAATTTATGGTTATGTACCCTCAAAACCATGACCAAAACCTGCAGCACATAAATCCACAATGAAGGTGTGGCCAACCAGATTCTACTGTGATGGTCAGTTCAAACCAGGGGTTTTATACATGTGTAACTTTAGATGTCGCAGGGGCCCCTATTAAATTTATGGTGGACACTAGGGCAGCCAATTCTATTCTTAAAATATTTGATATACCACCTGATCACACCCTACCTTTTCCTAATGACGTCCTTACCCTGGTGGGCGTAGATGGATTACCCACTACGCATACTCTGACCATTCCTCTACCGGTAGTATCTTTCCCAATAATTTACAACCAGTTTGTGCTGTCAAAAAAATAATCTGTCTAGTTAATTTACTAAAATCTGATTTGTTAAATAAATTAAAGGCCGCCATAAATTATGATGGTGAAGGAGGTATTACTCTCACCCTAATTAAACTAAATTCCCCAGAAGGGTGTGAAGAGACTTGCCCCCTACAGGCACTCCCTATTGTAATTCTCTCTATTCCATGTGCAAAAAATTATGGTCAAAAGGGCCTAATGATGTGGGTAAATTCCCTGTAGATTTATTAATGATCCACCTGAAGCCAGGTGTGTCTTTTCCCAGAGTATCACAGTATCCCTTTAAATCAGCCCCAGCAGATCTCCCAAGATACCGCCCACAGTCCGGGCTGCACCCACGAGTCTGCCCCAACCTCCTCTAATGAAACAAAGGAGAGCCCCGGAATGCTTGCCCCCCTTCCTTTCTGCCCCCCTCCAGTTTTCCTGTTAGCTCCAGTGATCCCTATCCCAAGCCACCCGTTCTAATGATGCTTTCCATTCCACCCCATCAATCTTAGAGTTTCTGTAATATATGTTTCTGTAGTGAAAGTTATTTTCTGTGACTATAATAAAAGTTCTGTCCATGGGCTTTCCAGTATCTGTAATGTTGTTTTTTTTCCCACCAGCCATTCTGACACCGCGCACTGAGGTGGGGGCCTATATAAGCCCGCAGGGATGAATGGGAGGGTGTAATCATTGTAAGCTACAGCAGACTGTAGTTTATTAGAAGTTGTAGAGAAAAAAAAAAAAAACTGACAAAGTAGAGAAAAAGGAAAAAAAAAATGGTTTCAGTATAGATTTAAAGGGCTGCATGTGTTTCACTTTTTACTGATAAGTGATTTTCTCGGCTGGTAGGGTGGGTTTTGTTTAACCCTTACAGTTCAAAATTTCACAGCAGATTATTAATAGTATCCTGCTAATACCTAAATAATTAAATTAATTTTTCAGAAACAAAAAAAATTGAAATATGCAAATTAGTTTTTTTTTGTTTTTATGGTCATGTTTTTGTTTTGTGTTTCTGCATACAAACTGCCAGTATTAATTACTTTCTTTTATAGATACAGAATATATACGAACCGTGTTGTCTATTGTAATGTTTCAAAATTCCCCAGAAGTGTATAAGTTATATTCATCATTTGTTTAATCATATTGTCTGCTGTTATAAAACTATACATTTTGTCAAATTGGTACATAAAACCAAAAAATAATGGGGGGGAAGAATATATTTATTATATTTTCCAGCAGAAGAAGGCGCAGCAGACATATTGGATAGGCTTTAAAGCTGGCCTTTCTTTTGCAACAATTATATCATGTTTACTGGACTACTATAAAATATGTTTGTTATAAGAATGATCTAAGTCATATTTCTTTTAGTTTTTGTTTTTATAGATGGAATCAGATGCTGGTCGATTCTGCACTGGATATGCTACAGTTTACACAGCATGATGTAGTCTAAATTTGAACCACTCCCTCCCCTCCTATCGGTACAGGAGGAAGTGATGTATTAATGCCCTCTCTGGTGGGTGGAGCAGAAGTAGGTAAAATAGTTGAATGTGTATGTAGAATGTAGATCTTTCCCGTTGTCAAATGAGCTAGGTACGCTGAAGATAAAGTCTAGATTTGAGCTGATGGAATCGGATGGAGATCCCCGCACAGGTACAGCTGACCAAGAAGCAGTGAACGGGCCTAGAGTTGAGGAGTCCTTTACCAATGCATATGGACCATACCTCGGTGGCACCTGTCACGTCAGTGACTACTGTCACTCCTTGTGTTCTTAAATCCCTACAGCAGGGGTGGGGAACCTTTTTACTACCGGGGGCCATTTGGCAATTTCTACGAACCTTCGGGGGCCGCACCAAATTATCAATGTGAAAATAACAGTGCTATATATGGCCAAACAATTAATTAACTCACCCTTACTGTGGTGGTCGAAGCTGTTTCTCTTTGGTTCGACTGTGATGTTCGGCAATACTAATCATGTTGCTTCTGACAACTGCTTTTCCAGATTTGTCTCGGTGTGGAGCGCAGTCAACTCTTTGTATATACATCACAGGAGACGCTGGAGGAACATACATAACTGGAGGGGCTGAGGGCATATACATCACATAGGAGACGCTGGGACTGACGTATACACATCAGATAGGAGACGCTGGGACTGCTGTATATACATCACAGGAGATACTGAAGGCACATATATCACATGAGGAGCTGGGGACATATATATACCCCCTGTGATGTAAATGCCCCCAGCCCCTCCTGTGCTGTGTATGTCCCCAGTGTCTCCTGTGATGTGTATGCCCCCAGCATGTCCTGGACATACACATCACAGGAGACGCTGGAGGCAAACACAACACAAGAGGGGCTGAGGGGCTGGGGGGCATACACAACACAAGAGGAGTTGGAGACATAAACACAAGAGGGGCTGCTGGGGCGTACACAATGCAAGAGGGGCTGCTGGGGCGTAAACAACGCAAGAGGGGCTGCTGGGGCGCACACAACGCAAGAGGGGCTGCTGGGGCGCACACAACGCAAGAGGGACTGCTGGGTTGCACACAATGCAAGAGTGGTTGCTGGGGCGTACACAACGCAAGAGGGGCTGGGGGCACAGACATCACAAGATGGGCTGGGGGCACAGACATCACAAGAGGGGCTGGGGGCACAGACATGACAAGAGGGGCTTGGGGCACAGACATCACTGAGGGGAGGGAGACATCACTGAGGGGGGGGAGACATCACTGGGGGGGTGGAGAAATCACTGGGGGGGCGGGAGACATCACTGGGGGGGGCAGGAGACATCACTGGGGGGGCGGGAGACATCACTGGGGGGACGGGAGACATCAATGGGGAGGGTGGGAGACATCACTGGGGAGGGTGGGAGACATCACTGGGGGGGTGGGAGACATCACTGGGGGGGTGGGAGACATCACTGGGGAGGGCAGGAGACATCACTGGGGAGGGCAGAGACATCACTGGAGGGAATGGGAGCACGGACAGCACTTTCAGAGCACAGACATGACTGGGGGAACAAAACACTGGGGGTTATACACAGCATTGGGAGGGCACACGGCACGGGGCAGGCTGCACAAAGCACTTGCAGAGCCCTGACATCACTGGGGGGATACAGCACTGAGCGTTGCACACAGCTCTGGGAGGGGGTGGTACACAGAATTGGAAGGCCCCAAAGGACTGGACGGTCACAGAGGGCAGCGAGCACACAGCGGCGGGACTGCGGGCAGCGGGCACACAGCGGCGGGAGTGCGGGCAGCGGGCACCCAGGCACCCAGCAGCGGGAGTGCGGGGGGCGGGAGTGTGGGCAGCGGGCACACAGCGGCGGGAGTGCGGGCAGCGGGCACACAGCGGCGGGAGTGCGGGCAGCGGGCACACAGCGGCGGGAGTGCGGGCAGCGGGAGTGCGGGCAGCGGGCACACAGCGGCGGGAGTGCAGGCAGCGGGCACACAGCCGTGGGATGGCGGGCAGCGAGCACACAGCGGCGGGAGTGCGGGCAGCAGGCACACAGCGGCAGGCGTGCAGGCAGCGGGCACACAGCGGCGGGAGTGTGGGCAGCAGGCACACGGGCAGCGGGCACACAGCTATAGTGCCGTACAGGAGGAGGCGGCACTATCTGTACCTACATCTTGTACAGGGGGAGGAGGCAGCACTCTCTGCAGTGTCTGCACCTAGATCCCGTGGAGGGGGAGGCGGCACTTTTCACAGAGGGGCGGGCACACACACACCGCTGAGCACGCTGACACTGGACAGCGGCGCATGTGATGAATTAAAAGGCCGGCAAACTACAAGACCACAGCGTCAGACCCAGAACTGCAGCCCCCGGGAATCTGCCAGGGGGCCGCATAAAAGGTTCCCTACCCAGCCCTACAGGAACAAGCGAATCAACAAGGAATGGAGTGCGAGACGCAGGGAGAAAGGCTGACTGAGGAAGGTCTGTGGATAAAGGGCGGTAAGCTTTCTCTGCCATGAGATCTCTTCTCAATGATGGCCCAGGTAACATGGACTAAAATCTGTGAAAGACGGATATCAGTGTGCGCTTAGGTGACACCAGGGTTCAGTACCCAGATGGGCAGACTCACCCAGTCTTGTAAAACACGTCTTTAAATGTGCAAAAAACTGTAAAGAATCCGCAGAAACAACATACACATGCTCTAACCATTTTTAGAGACTGCAAACTGATCATAGATGTATATCATGAGCACGTTGTATGCAAGCCTGTGCGTGTTGTTTAGATTTCTCTCCAAGTTTGGTCAGAGGCATTCCAGTGCAGAAAATGACGTCATTGCTGAAAATCCACATAATGCAAGTGGTATGTAAAAAAACAACTAACAAGTTGTGAACCAATGCGTGTTTTGTTTCTCTTTAGTAATAAACAGGTCTCTATGTAAAATGTTTTTTGGTTTAACACAAGGCACGTACAATTTTCATGATTGACTAAATAGTGAAACAAACAAGTGTATTTTCTAATTTCAGATCCTAAATCAGAGTTAGTAGCATATGGTTTTCAGTCAGGAGACTGATTAATCCTAAAGGGACAAGCGAGAAAGAGCCATGAGTCAAGATTAGATGAGTTGATCCAGCTTCTCCCAACCACAGAGATTTCGATAAAGCTCAACGGCAGGACAACATGGATTCATGCCTCGCATTGCTGAAGGGTCGATCCACAGGAGCTGCACTGAGCATCCTGCTCTTATTTATTTTTTTCAAAAAGACCTGTACAGTCTATGACCATCATTGCCAAAATAGTTAGAAGAGAGGACTTTTAGAGCCTTCAGACATGGGAAAGTCCAACTACAAAGGGTGAGGACTCGCCATGGGGTCCTTGGTCTCAAACCGGGGAAGAAAACTTTTCCCCTCTCCACCCATGCCTCAACGTTCAGTCAGGCAGGTTTTTCCCCAATAGATCTTTCTTCCTCTCTACCTAAGGGAACGCAGTACCCTTAGTATTTGGAAATGGCAGAATTGAGTCTTAAGGAGGGACTGTTGAAGGTACGAATTGAGTAATCTAAAATACTTAGTTTGGCCATTTTATAGACCAAAATATGTGGTTTAGTTAATGTAACCTAACAAATTTATAAATGTTTTTGTTTCCTACTAACTCACATATGAATATATTCAGTAATTTTCCTTAACACAAAATGCTAGCTATGGACTCTCTAATCTCAGGAAAAGTTTTGGAAGAGTCTATCCCATCAGGCTGATGTCTTCCCGGCCTAGTCTGCTGAGCACTGGCAGTGACACGCAAGTTAACATCACATCTCAGAAACCAACAGACCTGAAACAACCGAAATAGAAAGCGGCTGCTATTTTACCCATTATTCCAGAAAGTTTCTCTAAGTCAGCGCCACAAACTGTTCACATGAAGCCTCATAATGTTTTTTTTTTTTTTTTATCAAGAGCATATCCGGAAAGAAGAACCATAGACAATCTGTAGCAAATGTTTTTTTTGGTAATGTGCTAATTTTAAGAAAAGGTCTAAATTCAATTTTCCTTGGTCAGGATAATGTGCCCTAATGAAAGTAATAACGCCAATTCTAATAGCCTCTATAAATCATAAAGTTATTTTTAATAAATAAAATAAGTTTTTAAGGGGGAGCTAAAGCCTGTAGTGTTGTATTAACAACAATCTAATGGAAGGCCCATATATATATATATATATATATATATATATATATATATATATATATATAATATTAGAGTCCCAAGGGGGGAAGGTCACAAATAAGTTCCAAATAAAATATATCTGAATGGGAAAAAAAATTAAAATTTAAGGTTGACAACATTCACAGATATCTTATTAAGGGGGGCCTGTGAAGGTAGCCGGGGCTATAAATTGTTTGTTCAAACGTAATAAGAATATCTGTGTATGTAAAT
The DNA here is from genome assembly GCF_048569485.1 of Anomaloglossus baeobatrachus. NCBI lineage: Eukaryota > Metazoa > Chordata > Amphibia > Anura > Aromobatidae > Anomaloglossus > Anomaloglossus baeobatrachus. The sequence goes on along the minus strand of NW_027442674.1, from coordinate 18,602 downwards.
AATCAAAATGTAGATGTCATTGCATAATTATCTGTGTGTCTATATGACAATTGCAAAGACGCCATAATATGATTCTAGGTTGTATATTCAGGAAAGGATTAACTGGCAAGATGATGAAGCCAAGGTACAAATGAACAAGGGAGATATTCATTAAGTTAATTGGGAGCCTTATCAGTGGTTTCACACATACAGAAAGAAGGAATAATAAGCAGAGAGGTATTTTATAACATACTGGGAAAAACTGGGGAGTTGAATACTCCCTACTCCCTGTTCTAGTTTCAAGGTCAATGTTGCATTCTGTATAATTGAGTCTATTTCAATATACGAGTCCAGTCTATGACATTGGCTCATACGGTGAACACGTTTTGTGTGATCATTGTCTGATTCAGTAATATCTGCGCAGATGTATTGCTAATTCGATACGTGCTTCTGGATACTCTGAATGAAGATAACATTAGCTATCTTCACCTACATTTCTCTCTCGACAGTTCTCTGAGCATGCTCAGCATGTCCAGCAGAACATTCTAAATCTTTTAAAAGCACTCCTAGTCTCTCTCTGTCTGTCGGTCGGTCTCGCTCTCTCTGTCAGCCGGTCTCTCTCTCTCTGTCTCTCTCGGTCTCTATATCTCTCTCTCTGTCAATGTCGGTGTCTCTCTCTGTCGGTCTCTCCCTCTCCCCCCCTCTCTCATACTCACCGATCACACAGGCGCGGCGCTGCAGAGCTGTCGCAATGCTCTGGCGGCTTCTCCTCTTTTGAAAATGCCGGCCGCTCATTATTCCCTGCTTCCCGCGCCCACCGGCGCCTATGATTGGTTGCAGTCAGACGCGCCCCCACTCTGAGTGACAGCTGTCTCACAGCCGCCGGTGGGCGGGTCTATATCATGCAGTACAATAATAAAAAAACATTTTTTTAAAAAAACCACGTGCGGTGCCCTCCAATTTTGATACCAGCCAAGATAAAGGCACACGACTGAAGGCTGGTATTCTCAGGATGGGGATTCCCACGTTATAGGATCCATTAGATGTGACAATGCCGCCACTTTACCCGACTCTTTCCAATTGCCCTGGTGCGGTGGCAGAATCTCCTCATAAAGCAAATTGATAAAGCAGCGAGTCTCAGAGAGGTAATTATTATGGGGGACTTTAACTATCCTGATATAAATTGGGGAACAGAAACTTGCAGTTCGAGCAAAGGAAATAGATTTTTGATAACAATGAAAGATAATTACCTTTCCCAAATAGTACAGGACCCCACAAGAGGGGGAGCACTACTAGACCTTGTACTAACCAATAGGCCAGACCACATATCAAATATACAAGTTGGGGGTTACTTGGGGAATAGTGATCACAAAATAATAAGTTTTCGTGTATTCTTTAGTAAGATGTATAGTAGAGGGGCTACAAGGACACTAAACTTCAGGAAAGCAAATTTTAAACGGTCGGGAGATGATCTTAGTGCAATAAACTGGGATGATGTACTAAGTAATAAAAGTACACAAAGCAAATGGGAGACTTTTATGAGCATCCTGAATAGGGCTTGTGCAGAAAATATACCCTATGGGAACAAACATGCTAGAAATAGGAGGAATCCCCTATGGCTAAATAGAGCTATAAGGGAAGCAATAAAAGAAAAACAGAAAGCCTTAAAAGAATTAGAGAGGGTGGGTAGTAATGAGGCATTATATAATTATAGAAAATCAAATAAAATATGTAAAAAGCAAATTAAGTTAGCTAAGTTTGAGACAGAGAGACTCATTACGAGAGAAAGTAAAAATAATCCTAAAATATTCTTTAACTACATAAACAGTAAAAAACTGAAAAGCAATAGTGTTGGCCCCCTTAAAAATAGTCTTGCTGAAATGGTGGAGGGGGATGAGGGTAAAGCCAACCTGCTGAATTACTTTTTTTCTACGGTTTTTATACAAGAAAATGCTATGGCAGATGACATGACCAGTGATACCATAAATTCACCCTTGAATATTACCTGCTTAACCCAGCAGGAAGTACGCCGCCGCCTCAAAATCACTAAGGTTGACAAATCTCCGGGCCCGGATGACATACACCCCAGAGTACTACAGGAATTGAGTTCTGTGATAGATAGACCATTATTTTTAATCTTCACAGATTCCTTAATAACAGGATCGGTACCGCAGGACTGGCGCATAGCAAATGTGGTGCCAATATTCAAAAAGGGGACAAAAACTGAGCCGGGAAATTATAGGTTGGTAAGTTTAACCTCTACGGTTGGTAAAATCCTTGAGGGTTTCTTGAGAGATGCTATACTGGAGTATCTCAAGAAAAATAACCTTATGACAGAGTATCAACATGGGTTTATGAGGGATCGATCCTGTCAAACTAATTTGATCAGCTTCTATGAAGAGGTAAGTTCATGCGTGGACCAGGGAAATGCAGTGGATGTTGTGTATATGGACTTTTCAAAAGCTTTTGATACGGTGCCACACAAAGAAGGGAATTTTGTTTACTTACCGTAAATTCCTTTTCTTCTAGCTCCTATTGGGAGACCCAGACAATTGGGTGTATAGCTTCTGCCTCCGGAGGCCACACAAAGTATTACACTTTAAAAAGTGTAACCCCTCCCCTCTGCCTATACACCCTCCCATGGATCACGGGCTCCTCAGTTTTGGTGCAAAAGCAGGAAGGAGAAAACGTATAAATTGGTCTAGGGTAAATGCAATCCGAAGGATGTTCGGAGAACTGCAAACCATGAACCAAAAGAACAATTCAACATGAACAACATGTGTACACAAAAAAACAACCAGCCCGAAGGGTACAGGGGCGGGTGCTGGGTCTCCCAATAGGAGCTAGAAGAAAAGGAATTTACGGTAAGTAAACAAAATTCCCTTCTTCTTTGTCACTCCATTGGGAGACCCAGACAATTGGGACGTCCAAGAGCAGTCCCTGGGTGGGTAAAAGAATACCTCAATAAAAAGAGCCGAAAAACGGCCCCCTCTTACAGGTGGGCAACCGCCGCCTGAAGGACTCGTCTACCTAGACTGGCGTCTGCCGAAGCATAGGTATGCACTTGATAGTGTTTCGTGAAAGTGTGCAGACTAGACCACGTAGCTGCCTGACACACCTGCTGAGCCGTAGCCCGGTGCCGCAATGCCCAGGACGCACCCACGGCTCTGGTAGAATGGGCTTTCAGCCCTGAAGGAAGCGGAAGCCCAGAAGAACGGTAGGCTTCGAGAATCGGTTCCTTGATCCACCGGGCCAAGGTTGACTTGGAAGCCTGCGAGCCCTTACGCTGGCCAGCAACAAGGACAAAGAGCGCATCTGAACGACACAGGGGCGCCATGCGAGACACGTAGAGCCGGAGTTCTCTCACAAGATCCAAAGAGTGCAAATCCCTTTCACACTGGTGAATTGGATTAGGGCAAAATGAAGGCAAGGAGATATCCTGATTGAGATGAAAAGGGGATACCACCTTAGGGAGAAATTCCGGGACCGGACGCAGAACCACCTTATCCTGGTGAAACACCAGGAAGGGGGCTTTGCATGACAGCGCTGCTAGCTCAGACACTCTCCGAAGTGATGTGACTGCCACTAGAAAGGCCTCCTTCTGCGAAAGACATGATAAAGAGACATCCCGCAGCGGCTCGAAAGGTGGTTTCTGAAGAGCCGTTAGCACCCTGTTAAGATCCCAGGGTTCCAGCGGACGCTTGTAAGGTGGGACTATGTGGCAAACTCCCTGCAGGAACGTGCGGACCTGCGTAAGCCTGGCTAGACGCTTTTGAAAAAACACGGAGAGCGCCGATACTTGGCCCTTGAGAGAGCCCAGTGACAAACCCTTGTCCATTCTGGATTGAAGGAATGAAAGAAAAGTGGGTAAGGCAAACGGCCATGGAGTAAAACCGTTATTAGCGCACCAGGATAGGAAGATTTGCCAAGACCTATAATAGATCTTGGCGGACGTAGGCTTCCTGGCCTGTCTCATGGTGGCAATGACATCCTGAGATAACCCTGAAGACGCTAGGAGACAGGACTCAATGGCCACACAGTCAGGTTGAGGGCCACAGAATTCAGATGGAAAAACGGCCCTTGTGACAGCAAGTCTGGACGGTCTGGATGCGCCCACGGTTGACCCACCGTGAGATGCCACAGATCGGGATACCACTACCGCCTCGGCCAGTCTGGAGCGACGAGAATGGCGCGACGGCAGTCGGACCGCATCTTGCGTAGTACTCTGGGCAGCATTGCCAGAGGGGGAAACACATAAGGCAGTCGAAACTGCGACCAATCCTGAACTAACGCGTCCGCCGCCAGAGCTCTGTGATCCTGAGACCGTGCCATGAATGCCGGGACTTTGTTGTTGTGCCGTGACGCCATGAGATCGACGTCCGGCGTTCCCCAGCGGCGACAGATCTCTCGAAAAACGTCTGGGTGCAGAGACCATTCCCCCGCGTCCATGCCCTGACGACTGAGAAAATCTGCTTCCCAGTTGTCTACGCCCGGGATGTGAACTGCGGAGATGGTGGAGGCTGTGGCTTCCACCCACTGCAGAATCTGTCGGACTTCCTGGAAGGCTTAACGACTGCGAGTGCCGCCTTGGTGGTTGATGTATGCGACGGCAGTGGCGTTGTCCGACTGAATACGGATCTGCCTGCCCTCCAACCACCGATGAAAAGCCAATAGGGCTAGATACACTGCCCTTATCTCCAGAATATTGATCTGAAGGGATGACTCTATCGGAGTCCAGGTTCCCTGAGCCCTGTGGTGGAGAAAAACCGCTCCCCACCCTGACAGGCTCGCGTCCGTGGTGACCACAGCCCAGGTTGGGGGTAGGAAGGATTTTCCCTGCGACAGAGAATTGGGAAGGAGCCACCACTGAAGTGACGTCTTGGTTGCAAGGGAAAGAGAGACGTTCCTGTCGAGGGAAGCCGAACTCCTGTCCCATTTGCGGAGAATGTCCCATTGGAGTGGCCGAAGATGGAATTGCGCGAACGGGACTGCCTCTATAGCTGCCACCATCTTCCCCAGGAAGTGCATGAGGCACCTTAAGGGGTGTGACTGACTCCGAAGAAGGGATTGCACCCCTGCCTGCAGAGAAAGCTGTTTGTCGCTCGGAAGCTTGACTAACGCTTGCTGGGTATGAAACTCCATCCCAAGGTACGTCAGTGATTGGGTCGGTGTCAACTTGGATTTCGGGAAGTTGATGATCCACCCGAACCGCTGGAGAGTCGCCAGAGCGACAGATAGACTTTGTTGACACGCCACCCGAGACGGGGCCCTGACTAGGAGATCGTCCAAGTATGGAATCACCGAGTGGCCCTGAGAATGCAGGACCGCCACAACGGAAGCCATGACTTTGGTGAAAACCCGTGGGGCTGTAGCCAAGCCGAAAGGCAATGCCACGAACTGGAGATGTTCGTCCCCGATGGCGAAACGTAAGAAACGTTGATGCTCGGGTGCGATCGGTACATGGAGATAAGCATCCTTGATGTCGATCGATGCTAGGAAGTCTCCTTGTGACATTGAGGCGATGACCGAGCGGAGAGATTCCATCCGGAACCGTCTGGTTCTCACATGTCTGTTGAGTAGCTTGAGGTCCAGAACGGGACGGAATGACCCATCCTTTTTTGGCACCACGAACAAGTTGGAGTAAAATCCGCGACCACGTTCCTGAAGGGGAACGGGGATCACAAATCCTTCCATCTTTAGAGCGGCTACTGCCTGAAAAAGTGCGTCGGCCTGAGCGGGGGGCGGAGAGGTTCTGAAGAAGCGATCCGCAGGACGAGAGCTGAACTCTATCCTGTAACCATGAGACAGAATGTCTCTCACCCATCGGTCTTGAACATGTGGCCACCAGGCGTCGCCAAAGCGGGAGAGCCTGCCACCGACCGAGGATGCGGTCAGGGGAGGCCGAGAGTCATGAGGAAGCCGCCTTGGAAGCAGTGCCTCCTGCGGCCTTTTGTGGGCGAGACTTGGATCGCCACGCATAGGAGTTCCTCTGGCCTTTCTCCGGCCTGTTGGACGAAGAGGATTGGGACTTGGCTGAGGGACGAAAGGACCGAAATCTCGATTGAACCTTTCTCTGTTGAGGTCTCTTAGGTTTGGCCTGGAGTAAGGAGGAATCCTTTCCTTTGGATTCCTTAATAATCTCATCCAATCGTTCGCCAAACAAACGGTCGCCAGAAAACGGCAAACCGGTTAAGAACCTCTTGGAAGCCGAGTCTGCCTTCCATTTGCATAGCCACATGGCCCTGCGGACTGCCACAGAGTTAGCGGATGCTACAGCTGTACGGCTAGCAGAGTCCAGGACGGCGTTCATGGCGTAGGATGAAAAGGCTGACGCCTGAGAGGTCAAAGACGCAACTTGCGGAGCCGAATTACGTGTGACAGCATTAATCTCAGTCAGACAAGCCGAGATACCTTGGAGTGCCCACACGGCTGCAAAGGCCGGGGCAAAAGACGCGCCCGTGGCCTCATAGATGGACTTCACCAAGAGCTCTATCTGTCTGTCAGTGGCATCCTTTAGCGATGAGCCATCTGCAACCGACACCACGGATCTAGCCGCCAATCTTGAGACTGGAGGATCCACCTTGGGACAGTGAGCCCAACCCTTAACTACTTCAGATGGGAAGGGGTAACGCGTGTCAGTGAGGCGCTTAGTAAAGCGCTTGTCCGGGGCCGCTCTGGGCTTCTGGACAGCGTCCCTGAAGTTAGAGTGATCAAAAAACGTATTGCGTGTACGTTTGGGGAACCGAAACTGGTGTTTCTCCTGCTGAGACGCCGACTCCTCTACAGGAGGAGGCGGGGGAGAGAGATCTAACACCTGGTTGATGGACGAGATAAGATCATTTACTAAGGCGTCCCCCTCAGGTGTATCAATGTTAAGGGCAACGTCAGGGTCAGAGCCCTGAGCTGCGACGTCCGCCTCGTCCTCCAGAGAGTCCTCAAGCTGGGATCCCGAGCAGCGAGAGGAAGTCGGGGAAGAGTCCCAGCGAGCCCGCTTAGCCGGTCTAGGACTACGGTCCGGGCAGGAGTCCTCCGCCTGAGACCGAGGGGCCAACCTGGGAGCGCGCTGCGGCGCGAACCGAGAGGGGCCTGGAGGCGACGAGCCAACAGGGGCCGGGGCCTGTGAAAGGTCCGGTCTGGACTGCAAAGCCTCTAGCAGCTTAGAAGACCATTTGTCCATAGACTGTGCAATAGATTGAGAAAGTGACTCAGAGAGTTTCTCAGCAAAAGAGGCGAACTCTGTCCCTGCAGCCTGGTCAGGGGGAGCAGGGGGGTCTACATGAGCCGAGGGGCCCACCAGTGTCCGAGGCTCCGGCTGAGCAAGCGAAACAGGGGTCGAGCATTGCTCACAGTGAGGGTAGGTGGAACCCGCAGGTAACATAGCCCCACAAGAGGTACAGGCCGCAAAAAAACCCTGTGCCTTAGCAGCTTTGCTCCTTGTGGACGACATGCTGTTGTCTCCTAGGAGAGTGATCACTGAGGGTATATGGGAAGGGGGTATACAGCCCGACCGAACAGATAGATATAGATATATACGTATCTAATCCGGCACCCTAGGGGGACCAGCACCGGGTGACCGGTGTGGCTTACCGACCGCTAACGAGCGGTGTGTGTCCTCCAGATTCCCTGCCTTGGATCCCCCGGAGATGCAGAGCTGTTCACTGAGAATCCTCCACCGGCAGAATGCCAAAAAATGGCTGCCGGAGCTCTCAGGGCAGGAGTGGAGCCGTGGGCGGCGCCAGAAAAGTGCGGGAATCTGGGGTCCCCACAGTGATCAGTGAGGGGGGAGGAAACATGCAGGATGCTCCAGCCCTCACATCCGACGTCAGGTCGGTAATCCCGCCCTTACCCCTGACAGGCAGGCCCGGGGGCGGGATTTTTGCGACTAGGCCGCGATGAAGCCGGGGACTAAATTTGAGACCGCGCCCGACAAGCAGGCACGGTCGGCGCGGAAGTCCACCGGCCTCTGAATTCAGCAGCCACCGTGGCTTCCGGGAAGAAGGTGCGCTCCCTGCACAGTCCCCTATGGGGACACAGAGTACCTTAGAGTTGCAGGGCCCGGTCCCTGAGGTTGAAGAGGCTCCGGTCCGGCAGGGTCCCACAGGGGCTGCAGATGGAGCACGGTCCCAGTAAATGGATGACCGCTTAGGATCCCACTTCTCCCAGAGCCGCATAAGGGATGGTGAAGGAGACGGCATGTGGCTCCAGCCTCTGTACCCACAATGGGTACTTCAACCTTAACAACACCGCCGACGTAGTGGGGTGAGAAGGGAACATGCCGGGGGCCCCGTGGGGGCCCTCTTTTCTTCAACCGACATAACTAAAATGAGAATGCATGAGTGGATGTGTGCCTCCTTCCACACAAAGCATAAAACTGAGGAGCCCGTGATCCACGGGAGGGTGTATAGGCAGAGGGGAGGGGTTACACTTTTTAAAGTGTAATACTTTGTGTGGCCTCCGGAGGCAGAAGCTATACACCCAATTGTCTGGGTCTCCCAATGGAGCGACAAAGAAAGGTTGGTACATAAAATGAGAATAATGGGGATAGGGGAAAATATGTGTAACTGGGTTAAAAACTGGCTCAGTGATAGGAAACAAAGGGTGGTTATTAATGGTATGTACTCGGACTGGGTCTCAGTTCATAGTGGGGTACCACAGGGGTCAGTATTGGGCCCGCTTCTTTTCAACATATTTATTAATGACATTGTTGGAGGCATGCGGAGTAGAATTTTAATATTTGCAGATGATACTAAACTCTTCAGGGTAATCAATACAGAGGAGGATAATTTTATATTACAGGGAGAATTATGCAAATTGGAGGATTGGGCTGAGAAGTGGCAATTGAAGTTTAATGTAGATAAATGTAAGGTCATGCACTTGGGTAGAGGAAATAAAAATTATAATTATGTACTTAATTGTAGAACACTGGGTAAAACAGACACAGAAAAAGACTTGGGTGTATGGGTGGATGGTAAACTTAACTTTGGTGGTCAGTGTCAGGCAACTGCTGCCAGGGCTATTAAAATAATGGGATGTATTAAAAGAGGTATAAGTGTTCATGAAAAAAATATAGTTCTACCTCTGTACAAGTCACTAGTGTGACCGCACTTAGAATACTGTGTACAATTCTGGTCACCGATATATAAAAAGGACATAGCTGAACTGGAGAGGGTGCAGAGAAGAGCGAACAAGATTATTAGAGGGTGGGCTGCAATACCAAGAAAGGTTATTAAACTTGGGGTTATTTAGTTTGGAAAAACGAAGCCTTAGGGGGGATCTAATCACAAAGTATAAATATATGAGGGGACAGTACAGAGACCTTTCCAAAGATCTTTTTACACCTAGGCCTGCGACTGGAACACGGGGGCATCCGCTACGTCTTGAGGAAAGAAGGTTTAATCATAATCAAAGACGAGGATTCTTTACTGTACGGGCAGTGAGACTATGGAACTCTCTGCCGCATGATGTTGTAATGAGTGATTCACTACTAACATTTAAGCAGAGCCTGGATGCTTTTCTTGAAAAATGTGATATTACCAGTTATGTATATTAGATTTTATGACAGGGTGTTGATCCAGGGAACTAGTCTGATTGCCGTATGTGGAGTCAGGAAGGATTTTTTTTCCCCATTGGAACTTGTTTGCCACATTGGGGTTTTTTTGCCTTCCTCTGGATCAACATGTTAGGCTACGGGTTGAACTAGATGGACTTAGGCGGGCTTTGCACGTTGCGACATCACAAGCCGATGCTGCGATGTCGCACGCGATAGTCCCCGCCCCTGTCGCAGGTACGATATCGTGTGATAGTTGGCGTAGCGAAAATTATCGCTACGCCAGCTTCACACGCACTCACCTGCCCTGCGACCGTCGCTGTGGCCGGCGACCCGCCTCCTTCCTAAGGGGGCGGGTCGTGCGGCGTCATAGCGATGTCACACGGCAGGCAGCCAATAGCGGCGGAGGGGCGGAGATGAGCAGGATGTAAACATCCTGCCCACCTCCGTCCTTACGCATATCCTACGGAAGCCTCGGTGACGGCCGTAGGAGATGTTCCTCGCTCCTGCGACTACACACACAGCGATGTGTGCTGCCGCAGGAGCGAGGAACAACATCGAACTGTCGCGTCAGCGTAATTATGGATTACGCCGACGCTGCACCGATGATACGATTACGACGATTTTGCGCTCGTTAATCGTATCATCTAGGCTTTACACAGTACGATGTCGCATGCGATGCCGGATGTACGTCACTTTCAATTTGACCCCACCGACATCGTACCTGCGATGTCGTAGTGTGCAAAGCCCACCTTAGAGTCTCCCTTCAACCTTAAAAAAACTATGATACTATGATACTAGGGGGACTAGGTAAATAAAAAAAGTTAAAAAATAAGTTGTAAACAATAAAAAAAAAATAAAAAACAAAAGTTTAAATCACTCCCCATTTGCCCCACTGAAAATCAAAGGGTTAAAAAAATAAAAAATATAAACTTATTTGGAATCGCCGAGTTCAGAAATGCCCTATGTATTAAAATATAAAATCAATTAACCTGATAGGTAAACGGCATAGCAGCAAAAAAACCCTTCCAAACGCCAAAGTTAAGTTTTTTGGTCATCGCAAATTTTAAGCAAAATGCTATAACAGGGGGTCAAAACGTAGCATCTGCGGAAAAATGGGAACACTACGAGTCGCAGAAAATGGTGCAAACAGTGAACACATTTTTTGGGACAAACTTTTGAAATATTTTAATCACTTAGATAAGGGGTGAGGAACCACCGTCCCACGATGACTTTTTCTGCGGCCTCCGGGGACATTACAGGTAACCGCAGTTCTCTGTCAGCACTTGCGCTCTTGCCAGCCGCCGTTCCTTTAAATCCATGTCCGTGATGCGAGGAAGCGCACTCACTCTGCGTAGATGCTAGAATGTACGGGCTTCTTCCAGATCCTGATTGCAGCCCGTACTAGAATGTAGGGGCTCTTTTTGGGACCTGACTGCATCCTGTACATTCTAGGCTCAACCATGACCTATGCTAGCGTGCTCAGGGCTTACCGTGTGGGAGGGGTAAGCAGCGCGCTGTGCTCCTGTCACAGAAGAGGCGCAGCAGATGCCTCCCTGCTGTACATGCCTCCCGGACCTGTGCTGTGTGAGTCCTCCCTCCAGTACTGTGAGTACGCCACCTATCGCTGTCCCCCCCTGTCCAGAGCTGTGTACCCCCTAGTACTGTGTGTATCCCCTCAGTGCTGTGTAACCCGTGCAACCTCCTAGTGCTGTCAGTGCTGCCACATAGTGCTCTCCATGCTGCCTCCTTGTGCTGTCCATGCTGCCACCTAGTGCTCTCCGAGCTGCCACCTAATGCTCTCCGAGCTGCCACCTAGTGCGCTCCGTGCTGCCACTTAGTGCTCTCCGCGCTGCCTCCTAGTGCTCTTCATGCTGCCTCTTCGTGCTCTCTATGCTGCCTCTTCGTGCTCTCTATGCTGCCACCTAGTGCTCTTTGTGTTACCTCCTAGTGCTCTCCGTGCTGCCACCTAGTGTTGTCCAGGATGCCACCTACTGCCGTTCGTGCTGCCACCTAGTGCTGTCCATTGTGCCACCTAGTGCTGTCCGTTGTGCCACCTAGTGCTGTTCATGCTGCCATCTAGTGCTGTCTGTGCTGCCGACAGTGCTATCCGCGTCCAGCATCTCCTGTGATGTATACACCCCTCCTGTGATATATACACCCTCAGTCCCTCCTTTGATGTGTATGCCCCAGCCCCTCTTGTGATGTGTATGCCCCAGCCCCTCCTGTGATGTATATGTCCCCAGCCTCTCCAGACCGAGACAAACCTGAAAAAGCAGTTGTCAGAAGGAACATGATTAATATCACTAAATACCAGAGCCGCAACAAAGATCAGAGGTTAGAGGTGGTAACTAGGGATGGACGAACCCGAACTGTAAAGTTGGGGGTGCGTACCGAATACATGGTGTTCGTGCACACGACCCCGAACACGAGCTTTCTGGGACGTTCAGAGTGATGAAGCAGAGTTGACATTGTTCATTGCTCTCTCTGCTTCTCACTGTATAGACTGTCTGTACAGAGTGATGAAGCAGAGTTGACTTTGCGCTTTGCTTCTCACTGTGTTTAGATTGTGTCTGTGCACAGTGATGAAGCAGAGTTGACATTGCGCTTTGCTTCTCACTGTGTAAAGACTGTGTCTGTGCAAGTGATGAAGCAGAGTTGACTTTGCTGTCCCAGTGGATTACGTCAGACTAAGGATTTTTTTATAATAAAGACAGATTCTCTAAAGTTTTTTTTGTTTTATTTCTAGTAAAAAAAAATTCTCTTTGTTGTGTTTTTTTTTTACTGTTTCCTAGAAATTCATGGTGGCCATGTCTAATTTGGCGTGACACAATGAATTTCGGGCTTAGTACTATCTGAGAAAACAAAGCTGGTAATAACCCCTTTATTACCCAATAAACCACCGTCATCATGGCCGCTGGACGAGCCGTGTAAAGCGCTTGGAAACGGCACTAAGGAACAATGTGCCATTTCAAGGGGTGGCTTTGGGCTGCCGAGATTCCCAGCCCCCAGCTGCCTGGCTTTATCTGACTGACAATCAAAATACGGCAGGAGCCCACGCATTTTTTTTTAATTATTTTTTTTATAAAAAAAATAATGGGCTTCTCTGTATTTTGATTGCCAGCCAAGGTAAATCAGGCAGATGGGGGTGGTAGCCCCTAGCAGTCTGCTTTATCTGCTCTGAGAATGAAAAATACCGCGCAGCACTATGTCATTTTTTTAATGATTTATTTATTTTTACAGTACTGTGATGTCAGGCAATCAAAATACAGAGAAGCCCATTTTTTTTTTTAGTTATTTAAATAAATAATATTAAACAATATTAAATAGTATTGCTGCAGATGGTGTCAATGTGCATCGGTCAACAATACAGTGCACGTTGCACACGTTGCACAAGGAGAAGCTGTATGGGAGAGTCATGCGAAAGAAGCCAGTTCTGCAAGCCCGCCACAAACAGAGTCGCCTGAGGTATGCAAAAGCACATTTGGACAAACCAATTACATTTTGGAAGAAGGTCCTGTGGACTGATGAAACAATGATTGAGTTGTTTGGTCATACAAAAAGGCGTTATGCATGGAGGCAAAAAAACACGACATTCCAAGAAAAGCACTTGCTACCTACCCACAGTAAAATTTGATGAAGGTTCCATCATGCTTTGGGGCTGTGTGGCCAATGCCGGCACCGGGAATCTTGTTAAAGTTGAGGGTCGCATGGATTCAACTCAGTATCAGCAGATTCTTGACAATAATGTGCAAGAATCAGTGACGAAGTTGAAGTTACGCAGGGGATGGATATTTCAGCAAGACAATGATCCAAAACACCGCTCCAAATCTACTCAGGCATTCAAGCAGAGGAACTATTACAATGTTCTGGAATGGCCATCCCAGTCCTCAGACCTGAATATCATTGCAAATCTGTGGGATGATTTGAAGCGTGCTGTCCATGCTCGGCGACCATCAAACTTAACTGAACTGGAATTGTTTTGTAAACAGGAATGGTCAAATATACCTTCATCCAGGATCCAGGAACTCATTAAAAGCTACAGGAAGTGACTAGAAGCTGTGATTTTTGCAAAAGGAGGATCTACAAAATATTTATATCACTTTTATGTTGAGGTGCCTATACTTTTGCAGCGGTCAAATTATGTTTAAATGCGGATTGCACATTTTCTGTTAGAACAATAAACCTCATTTCAATCCAGAAATATTACTCAGTCCATCAGTTATTAGATATATGAAACTGAAATAGCTGTTGCAAAAACCCAAATTGTTATAAAGAAAAAAGGTTAACATTAATAGGGGTGCCCAAACTTTTTCATATGACAGTATTTAAGGCCCTTGCGCAACTTGAGTCATTAGATTTATAGATTGGACACAATGACTCCTATTGGGCTCAATGAGAGCTTTGGCTGCTTTCTTTAATTGGGTATTTTTATGTGGTGTGAGAATGGGACTGTTTGTGTTAAAATTATTTTTAATTGTTTTTTTTATCGATAATTTAGAGATGTGTATATGCTAAAACCATACCTGCGGTGGTCTGCAAAGTTTTAGGTACTTCACTCGACCCGCTCAGTGACTTAGATGTTGACTTTGATTGGGTCTTCTCCCTGAATGAAGTGCCTATGAGAAAATAAGAAAAAAGCAAAGTGAAGAAAACCACTGTGCAACAATTTCATTATAGTTAGGATACAACTAATATTTAATACATTTACTTAATAATTTTGTTTTTTGAATTTCTTGATTTTGCTTGCCTTCTGGCATGTCATTTTTAATTTTACATATCATATTTCTGTTTAAACAACAATATGAGCACTATGCACTTTTTGTTTGTCTATTGACTAGTGATGGATGGACTCGGACTGTAAAAGACAGCTTTCAATCTAGATGCACATGCTGTCTGCATCTAGATTGGTGTAAAAATAAATAAATTAAAAAAATGGCGTAGGGTCGCCCCAACAAGGACAAGGCATACAGCTGCAGGCAGCCCCCAACTTTGCACGTTATCATGGCTGTGTATCAAAATAAAAGGAACCGCATGCGGCTTTTAAAAATAAAAAATATTTCAATAAATATTTTTTTAAAAAATGTTCTGCGGTCCTTCCTTCTCCCCTCTTTTGATACCCAGTCATGATAAGCGGACAGCTGGGAGCTGGTATTCTCAGGATGGATCGGCCCATGGTTATTGTGGCCCCCCCCAGCCTAAAAATAGCAGCCCACAGACACCCAGGATTATCACATTCATTATATGTGACAATGTCGGCACTTTACCCGACTCTTTCCAATTGCCCTGGTGCAGTGGCAAATGGGGTAATAAGGCCTGTGCATTACAGTACTTTGATCTGCCCTCAGCAGGGCAGATCAAAGTTTGTCTGCTCAGGACCGCAATGTCAGCTTGTGTGGATGATGTAGACGCATCATCCCCACTCGATTGGGAAGAAGGAGGCCGAATATCGCAGCAGAGAGGGTGCGTGGGACCCGAAAGAGGAGGCGCCTCACTGGAGAGCAGCGATACCCATCGAACCAGACCACCCTCTAGGTGAGTATTATACAAGTGTTTTTTACGTTATACAGAGCGGCCTTGGCTCTTTTATACAGTATTCAAGAATGCTCTATATAACAACTCAGTGGTATTGGCCTCAGCTTATAGTCCCTAAATCTGGTGACAGGTTCCCATTAAAAAAAAATCGGAGGAACACAAACTTACAAAATAAATCACCAACATACATGTGCTTCTAAGGGCGTGATTTATTACGCCCATTATCTGTGCCAGAAAGTCTACATTTCTGACCAGCAGAAATTATAAAGCGATCAGACGGTTAATGCTTATAGTCCACTAGGTGCTCTATTAAAATAAAAAAAAGTTAAAAAATAAGTTTTAAAAAAATTTAAAAAAATTAAAAAACAATTAACAGTATAAATCAATCCCCATTAGCCCCACTGAAAATCAAAGGTTAAAAAAAAAGAAGGGAATTTTGTTTACTTACCGTAAATTCCTTTTCTTCTAGCTCCAATTGGGAGACCCAGACAATTGGGTGTATAGCTTATGCCTCCGGAGGCCACACAAAGCACTACACCAAAAGTGTAAAGCCCCTCCCCTTCTGCCCATACACCCCCCGTGCATCACGGGCTCCTCAGTTTTGGTGCAAAAGCAAGAAGGAGGAAAAAATTATAAATTGGTTTAAAGTAAATTCAATCCGAAGGAATATCGGAGAACTGAAACCATTCAACATGAACAACATGTGTACACAAAGAACAACAGCCCGAAGGGAACAGGGGCGGGTGCTGGGTCTCCCAATTGGAGCTAGAAGAAAAGGAATTTACGGTAAGTAAACAAAATTCCCTTCTTCTTTGTCGCTCCATTGGGAGACCCAGACAATTGGGACGTCCAAAAGCAGTCCCTGGGTGGGTAAAATAATACCTCGTAATAGAGCCGTAAAACGGCCCCTTCCTACAGGTGGGCAACCGCCGCCTGAAGGACTCGCCTACCTAGGCTGGCATCTGCCGAAGCATAGGTATGCACCTGATAGTGTTTCGTGAAAGTGTGCAGGCTCGACCAGGTAGCCGCCTGACACACCTGCTGAGCCGTAGCCTGGTGCCGCAAAGCCCAGGACGCACCCACGGCTCTGGTAGAATGGGCCTTCAGCCCTGAGGGAACCGGAAGCCCAGAGGAACGGTAGGCTTCGAGAATTGGTTCCTTGATCCACCGAGCCAGGGTTGATTTGGAAGCCTGTGACCCTTTACGCTGGCCAGCGACAAGGACAAAGAGTGCATCCGAGCGGCGCAGGGGCGCCGTACGAGAAATGTAGAGTCTGAGTGCTCTCACCAGATCCAACAAGTGCAAATCCTTTTCACATTGGTGAACTGGATGTGGACAAAGAGAAGGTAAGGAGATATCCTGATTGAGATGAAAGGGGGATACCACCTTAGGGAGAAATTCCGGAACCGGACGCAGAACCACCTTGTCCTGGTGAAACACCAGGAAAGGAGCTTTGCATGACAGTGCAGCTAGCTCAGACACTCTCCGAAGTGATGTGACTGCTACTAGGAAGACCACTTTCTGCGAAAGGCGTGAGAGAGAAATATCCCTCATTGGCTCGAACGGTGGTTTCTGAAGAGCCATCAGTACCCTGTTCAGATCCCAGGGTTCTAACGGGCGCTTGTAAGGAGGGACGATGTGACAAACCCCCTGCAGGAACGTGCGTACCTGTGGAAGTCTGGCTAGGCGCTTCTGAAAAAACACAGAGAGCGCAGAGACTTGTCCCTTAAGGGAGCCGAGCGACAAACCCTTTTCCAATCCGGATTGAAGGAAGGACAGAAAAGTGGGTAAGGTAAATGGCCAGGGAGAAAAGCCCTGAGCAGAGCACCACGACAGGAATATCTTCCACGTCCTGTGGTAGATCTTGGCGGACGTTGGTTTCCTAGCCTGTCTCATAGTGGCAATGACCTCTTGGGATAACCCCGAAGACGCTAGGATCCAGGACTCAATGGCCACACAGTCAGGTTGAGGGCCGCAGAATTCAGATGGAAAAGCGGCCCTTGAGACAGCAAGTCTGGTCGGTCTGGTAGTGCCCACGGTTGGCCGACCGTGAGATGCCACAGATCCGGGTACCACGACCTCCTCGGCCAGTCTGGAGCGACGAGGATGGCGCGGCGGCAGTCGGCCCTGATCTTGCGTAACACTCTGGGCAACAGTGCCAGAGGAGGAAACACATAAGGGAGTTGAAACTGCGACCAATCCTGAACTAAGGCGTCTGCCGCCAGAGCTCTGTGATCTTGAGACCGTGCCATGAATGCCGGGACCTTGTTGTTGTGCCGGGACGCCATTAGGTCGACGTCCGGAATGCCCCAGCGGCAACAGATCTCCTGAAAAACGTCCGGGTGAAGGGACCATTCCCCTGTGTCCATGCCCTGGCGACTGAGAAAGTCTGCTTCCCAGTTTTCTACGCCCGGAATGTGAACTGCGGATATGGTGGAGGCTGTGGCTTCCACCCACAGCAGAATCCGCCGGACTTCCTGGAAGGCTTGCCGACTGCGTGTCCCGCCTTGGTGGTTGATGTATGCCACCGCTGTGGAGTTGTCCGACTGAATTCGGATCTGTTTGCCTTCCAGCCACGGCTGGAACGCCTTTAGGGCAAGATACACTGCCCTTATCTCCAGAACATTGATCTGAAGGGAGGACTCTATCTGAGTCCAAGTACCCTGAGCCCTGTGGTGGAGAAAGACCGCTCCCCACCCTGACAGGCTCGCGTCCGTCGTGACCACCGCCCAGGATGGGGGCAGGAAGGATTTCCCCTTCGACAGAGAATTGGGGAGAAGCCACCACTGAAGGGAAGCCTTGGCTGCCCGCGAAAGGGAGACGTTCCTGTCGAGGGACGTCGACTTCCTGTCCCATTTGCGGAGAATGTCCCATTGAAGTGGGCGCAGGTGAAACTGCGCAAAAGGAACTGCCTCCATTGCTGCTACCATCTTCCCTAGGAAGTGCATGAGGCGCCTCAGAGGGTGTGACTGGCCTTGAAGGAGAGATTGCACCCCTGTCTGTAGTGAACGCTGTTTGTTCAGCGGAAGCTTCACTATCGCTGAGAGAGTATGAAACTCCATGCCAAGATATGTCAGTGATTGGGCCGGTGTCAGATTTGACTTTGGGTCAGTGGAACCTGCCGGTAGTATGGCTGCACATGAGGTACAGGTTGCAAAGTACGCCTGTGCTTTGGCACCCTTGCTTTTTGCAGACGACATGCTGTTGTCTCCTCTGAGAACAATCCAGGAGGGTATATAGCCAAAAATCAACAGAGCGACCGGACAGTGCAAATGTATAGCCTATAAGCCTATATATATATATACACTTCGGTACTCAGTGGGGCCAGCACCACAGGTGCTGCTTACCGACCGCTCAGAGCGGTTGTGTGATCACCAGATTCCCTGCCTGGGTCTCCCTGTGTTGTCTCTCCTCTCCAGAGTCTGAATCGCTGACAGAAATGGCTGTCGGCGTTCTGTGGGGAGGAGGGGACCGTGGGCGTGCCCAAGAAAGTGCGGGAATCTAGTGCCCCAGTGTACTGAGTGAGGGGGGAGGAGGATAC